>NC_133666.1:284467102-284727433 GCF_037893015.1 Macrotis lagotis
CCTTTTATTTCTAAAGTACTAAGTGTGCATGCAGGACTCACTGAATGGAAAATTTTTCTCATAAATGTTTTGGATAATTCCAAGATGATAACTTTGAAAGCTACCATTAAAAAAAATTAAGGGAAAGATAAAGTGACTATCAGAAAATGAGTTTTTATCACATAGTAAATAAGCTTCCTTGGGCACTGTTTCTATGGTCAGTTATTTTCCAAGGACAGCAGAAGAATGTGCAAAATGTCCTGGTCATGAAGCCCAGCAAGATTTCCATGGCCTTGTAGGATCCCTTATGCATACAACCATAGGTTTGCTACCAAATGTTCCAGTGACGTTGCACCCTCAGCCCACAAGCACCAAGGTTATGGAACTCTTAGTGTTAGAGTATCAAGATATGAAACTTATATGCTGGCTAGCACAGTTTTTCAAGTTGATCAAAAGAGGCAACTGAGATGGATCTGTCACCTTCAGTGGGAAGGGACAGGGCCAAACCTGTAGGTATCACCATTTGCTTTTTATACTCTGAGCAGTGTCTTGGCTCAGGAAGATTAGCAGAAGAGCTGCCTTGGTCTCCAGGCATGGTTGGTGCCAACTGGGATACATAATTCAAATTGGCTTCTTCTACAGCAGGAATATTGTCCAGTGATCCAATGTTGTCCTTTTTGACCTTTAGTGAATTCTCAGAAGGTTCCACAGACCACATTGGGTCATTGGGCATCATCTGAATTTGACTGCAAGAACCAAAGTCAGATGCTCCCTGGCGATAAGTGAAATTCTCAAAACAGATGCCGCCTTGATCTTTTCCTGTTGAAAGGAGGTAGATATAGGTAGGCTGGGCTGTCTCATTCCCTATAAGGAATGCTCTTGATCCTTGTGTTTTACTTATTTCTGACTTGTTCACAATTTCAATAATGTCAGGAATACATTCACTGGTGTTCAGTATGGCCTGGTGAATATTACCCTAGAAAATAATCAACAAAATAATTGCTAAAGCAAGCAAATGTATAAAGTTTAAAAAAAGACTTAACCTGTTTTTTTAAACATTTCCCATCCTAATAACTGAGATGATACTTCAACGTTTAATCCTAAGCACAACAGCTAACTTGAAAGTGATGGTTGCCTTTAGGCAAAGATTCAAATGACCTCTAACGTGTTCATTTTTATTTTCCTGTTTGGAATAATATAGACAATTTCTTTTCACCCTCTTCTTGATGTTTGTTTCCCTGGAAGCTTGTTTTTTCCAACTTTTCTTTACAAATCCAAGGAAAGCACTGTCATCATAGGCCTGATCCAATTGTACCTAATTTGGGGTCCCTTAAGATCCTTCATAACCTCTGCAATTTTTTTTCTTAGTTTTTTGGGTTTTTTTTTTTTTTGCAAGGCAATGGGGTTAAGTGGCTTGCCCAAGGTCACACAGCTAGGTAATTATTATGTGTTTGAGATCAGATTTGAACTCAGGTCCTCCTGACTCCAGGGCCGGTGCTCTATCCACTGCACCACCTACTTGCCTGATAACATTTGTTCAACCATTTGTGTCTGAGGGTGATTCCCTCATTTTCCAAATTTTTGCCAACATGAAAAAGAGTTGTCATAAATATTTTGGTACATATAGTGTTTGTTTTCTCTTGTTTTAATCTCTTTGTAATATAGCACTAGTATTGCTGGGTCAAAGTATATGTACAATTTAATAGCTTTTGGGGACATAGTTAAAAGTTGCTTTCTATAGTGATTGAACAACTCCACAGTTCCATCAGTAGTAAAATGACAATTCTTGAAGGGGGCATGGGAAAAACATACCCCCTTCAAAGTTTGTCATTTTCTTTTTTAGTTAACTCTGCAAATCTGATGAGTGCGAAGGCAGAATCTCAGAGTTGTTATAATGTGAATTTATTTGTGATTTGGATCATTTTTAAAATGGTATTTAGTAGCTTTCTGGAAACTGCCTATTTGTATTCTTTGACCACTCATCAATTAGGAAATGGATCTTATTCTCATAAATTTGAGTCAGTTTCCTACAGATCTTAGAAATGAATCTGAAAAAAAAATTTTTTCCATTTACTGGTTTCTTTTCTTATTTTGTTTGTACAAAAGATTTTAAATTTTATATAATTAATATTACCCATTTTAGCTTCTTTGATTCTCTCTAGCTTTTGCTTGGTCATGATATCTTCCTACTATCTAAAGGTAGGTCCAACAGCTAATTTCCTGGCTCTTTAAATTGTCTAGATTGCCACCCTTTGTGTCTAAATCAGGTCCCTATTTAGAAATTACCATGATATACAGTATGAGATATTGATCTGTAACTAGTTTCCACCAATCCCTTTTCTAGTTTTCCCAAAAGTTTTTGTTAAATGAGGTCTTACCCCAAAAGCTAATCTTTGGTTTTATCAATCACTAGATTGTTGTGCTCATTTACTTGTTAATCCTGTCCACTGATCCCCCTCTCTATTTCCTGACCTATATCAAATTGTTTTGATAGTTACTAGCTTGTTTGGTTTTTTGCTTTGTCTTTTTGTTGGGCAGTGGGTTTAAGTGACTTGCCCAAGGTCACATAACTGGTAAGTAGCAAGTGTCTGAGGTCGCATTTGAATTCAGATCCTCCTACCTCCAGGGCTGGTGTGCCATCCACTGTGCCACCCAACTGCCTCCCTGATGATTGCAGTTTTACAGCAGTCTGTTTTGAGATCTGGTATTACTAAATCCTCTTCCTCCACATTCACTATATAATAGTTTTTCACTATTTCTCACCTTGAAGTTCATCAGTGACAAAACACTGCTTTTACAAGGGTCTGGAATATTGGGGAAGCACTTCTCCTTCACCCTAGGATTACAACAAAAGTAGCATCAAATGAGAAATATGTGAAAATGTTTCTATTGAAATCATTTAAAACAAAAACATTTCTTTTTCTCTTAATTCATATACACACTAAAAATAGTACTAAAAACAATCGAATAGTCTTGGTCTTTGGTTTCTTTCTCTCTTTCCTCTTCTGTTTCTTTCCCTCCTAGCAAATTCAGTGATTTCAACCGAATTCCAAATAACCTTTTCCAGCTTTAATGAGGCATAACTCTGTCTTTCCTAACAGAAAGGTTTTTGTAACACTTACCACTGAATTTTCAAGGTCAACACGATGATGAGCAGCAGAGTAAAGGCCATTGGAAATATTATAATCATAATTAAATTGGCTGAAGAAAAAAGAATAATTTTTCAATGAATAACTTTTGCTTCTGCCATAAGCTCAACACTGAAAATAAATCTGCATGTGGAAAATAAAATTTATTAATCTCATTTTACAAAATCTATGACAAAAATTTAAATTTTCTCTGTCCAATATTAATTTTATTAGTATTGATGTTCTTTACACGTTACCTTTAAAAAAACCCTAACCCCTTAGAGGTCAAAGGATATAAACAATAATATATATATACATATATATGTATGTATGTATGTGTGTAAATATATATAAACCATCAATAACTACATTTTTAAATGTTCTAAGTTACTAATGATAACAAATGTAAAATTAAATAATCCTTTAAATTTGAAAAGACAGGAAAAGATGGTAATAGTGTTGGAAAGACTACAGAAAAATCAGCACATTGATACACCTTGTAAAACTGCAGTTTGATTCATATCTAGAAAACAATTGGAAATTATTCTATAAAACTTAGTGAACTGTTCATACCCTTTGACCCAGTTATGAGACTGGTAGAAAGACACCCCAAGGAAATCAATAGCATCCCTTTTCTCTACCCATTTTCTGATTTGCTTTGCCAGACTCTATACAGATGTTTTTTTCTGATGTAATGAATGACTGAATGACTGTCTCTGTCTCTGTCTCTGTTTCTCTCTCTCTCTCTCTCTCTGTCTCTCTCTCTCTCTCTGTCTCTCTCTCTCTCTCTCTGTCTCTCTCTCTCACACACACACACACACACACAGAAACAACGAAGGCAAGGGAAGGGAATATGCCTTTATATAGTGTCTACTATGTAACAAGCACTATGTTAAGCTCTGTTATTCAGTCATTATTCAGACATGAAGATTTTTTAAAAATGCATTCTGTATTTGTTTTACCTTCTCAATTCACTCTTCATAATCTATCCCCCACCCCCTCTCCCGTTGCCGAGATTCTCCCCACACACCAACAGGCCCTCTGCTTTCCATCCTCTCCATTCATCCAACTATAATTTCCTCTACTGAAATCCTCCTGTTTCAAGACCCAGTGCACATATTACCTTCTCTCTGAAGCTTTCCGTGATCTGCTCTATTCCCATCTCTCAAGCCACTTTGACCTTCACATAATCTACCTAGAATCATATTGGCATAAAAATTGAATTCCCCTTCTAGATTATAAATTCTTTAAGGTTGAGGATTATGTAATTTTTCATCTTTGTATTCCCAGTGACTTGTACATAATATCTAAAAATGTTTATAGAATGAATGTTGAATGTTAAATGGAACTCCTAATTCAGTTCAAGATACTATGCTTAGGGCTAGGGATACAGAAAATAAAATTAAGACAACAAAACCCATTCCACAGTCTATGCCCTAATGGAGTTTATGTTAGAGGAGGTGGAGGAAGAGGAGTAGGGAGAGAGTGGGGCTAAATAGAGGAGGAACAACACATCCACAAAGAAGTATATTTCAAGAGAAAGAATCGACAGAGGCAAGGGAGGAATCCATCCCAAGGAGTGGAGAGGGCTCAGAAAAAAGACTGAGTCCCATTTTTATTAGGTTTTGATTTTTTCTAACTCACTATTTTCAGGTCTTTCTGGGCTAGTTTCATTGTTGAGAATTGCTCTAGTAATCCCAGGAAGGCTGTCTCCGCCTCTTGTAAATGCTTTGACTTCAAAGTTGTATGTTGAATGTGGCTGCAGGTTTTCCACTCTGAAAGTCTTTTGTTTTGTATCTGAAACTGTGTATTCACAACCTTTTATATTATCTAGGAAAGAAAAGGAAATCGTCAGTTTGCTAAAAGCATAGGAGAAAACAGAAGACATTAATAAAAAAATCATTTTGTTAAAAAGCATAGGAGTTAAGAGTTAACTTGTATATGACTAAAATGGCCTTGAGCAGCTAACAGTCTCACAAATGTCTCAAAAGTTTTTCATTTTTAAAATCTACATTTCTCTTAGCCTTGTCCTAAAAGCCACTATTCCACCTTCCTCCTCTAGCTCCCCATCCATGTCAGGTTTTTTGTTTTGTTTTTTATCATTTCAGACAAGGGGTCTCTGTCTCTATCTCTCTCTGTGTCTCTCTGTCTCTGTGTCTCTCTGTCTCTCTCTGTCTCTGTCTCTCTCTCTCTCTCTCTCTGTCTCTCTCTCTCACACACACACACACAGATACGATGAAGGCAGGGGAAGGGAATAAGCCTTTATATCGTGTCTACTATGTAACAAGCACTATATTAAACTCTGTTGCTGTTCAGTCATTATTCAGTCATATCTGACTCTTCATGACCCCATTTGAAGTTTTCCTGGCAGAGATAATGGAGAGGGTCCACTATTTCATTTCCAGCTCATTTTACAGATAAGAAAACTGAATTACAGATGACTTGGCCAGGGTCACACAACTACTCAATTTTTCCACTGTCTCCTAGTTGCCCCAATAAATGCTTTTTATAAATCTCTCATTTGATCCTTGCAAAAATCCTCTTAGTTAGGAGTTATTATTATTATCTCCAGATAGAAATCCCTTGGGCTAGCATGGTGCTGCTCAGTGTGATTCTGGGGGTAGGAAATAGAAGAACTAAAGTGATATTTGCCTCAGACATATATTTTTATCACTGGATTCTGGATTTTCCACACAAGGCAGTGGCAGGGATTTGTATACTTTCTCACTTTACTTCCCCATTAATAAGGCCAGCACCATTCCTGCTTTGAACTGCTTTAGTGAATAGATAAAGCTCATTTACAGTTAGTACATTATTTTTGTACATATGGAGGTAATTACCAAATTCTAAAAGCACAAACTAGTTTTTTTTAATTCCCCAAAGCAATTTTCTTTACATTTGCTCAGCAGGTTATTTTCTTTTGTATTTTTTTTCAATTAACAAGCATTCATCCCCCCCCCAATTTAAAGAAAAAAATAATTTTGCAGTAAATATGCAGAGTTAGGCAAAAAAAAAATTCCTGTGTCCAAAAATTGAAGTTTGATTCTGCATCTTGAATCTATGTCTTTGTCATCAAGATTTCTGTGACTAGGTCACACAGCAGCTGGTTCCAAAGAACTGGGAATGTGGTTTTCTTCAGTTGGGTTACAGCTTAACAAAGTTTGGTATTAGAATGTTAATGTATGTAGGAAATGATGAAAGGAATGATTTCAGAGAAATGTGGGAAGACTACTGATATAGAATGAAGTGAAAAGAACTAGGAGAACAACTTATACTATATCAACATTGTTTAGACAAGCAACTTTGACCTGCTTAAGAAGTTTGACAATTTTAGGTTATTAACAGATGGGACAAAGACCAATTTCACCCAAGACACTATCAAAAGTCACGTTCTAAACTGACAAATATTTTTCATACATTTAAAAAATGAGGAAACAGTTTTTCCATGTCCAAGTAAATGTTACCTGAAAAAACAGCTGGGTCACAGAGTGCCCCCTCTTCAGGTTTCACATAAATATGGTACCCTTGAAAGAAGCCATTCTGGGGCTCATCAGTACAATTATCCTTCCAACTCAAAGTCGATGAAGTAGAAGTCAATTTAGTCACAGTCACCTCTGGTTTGCAATCAAGTGCTAGGAAAAGAAGTTGGTGGGGGAAAAGGTTTGAATTTTTTTAAGATTTCCGGAATACTTTCATTCCACTAATCTTACATGAGCAAACTTAAAGAAGTTTTAAACAAAATGAAATTAAAATAGGTAATATATTCTTTCTTGAGAAAATGCTGTAATGATTCTGAATTTAACTGATGAAGAAATTGAGGTTGAGTTGTATTTTTTTATTTCACTCAGACATCCAAGTACCTCAGCAGACCTTGAGCCTCTGCCTTTCTCCACTGTAAAAAGATGACCATCCTTTTTCTGGGAGTCCTCTGGCTAATCACTGGGATTTGCTGGTCTCCCTGCAATGTGCACTGAACTCTTCTAGATCAGGGGACAGGAGGCGGAGGAGTAGGGGAGAGGGGCAATTTGTTTCAGGCCGGAGAAGCCCCATGGGTAGAAAATAATGGCTGGAAAGCCTGAGGAAATGGGGGGAGATTGAGAAAGGTTTAGGGACCTTGGTGGGGTATGGGGAAGACAACCCCAGCAATAAATTCAGAATCCCATTCAGAAGCTGGAAATGTATACTCGATCCTGGAAGAAATTTCCTTCTTAGTTATCGACATAAAGCACTCAGAAATATAACTACTCATACTCAAGATTGTGAGTTTTTAAAACATGACTATGTTTGTCTTTGTCCATAGAGTGATGACCACCGACTGAGTGGGCAGAAGCCCTTCTAAAAGTAGATTTTTTTTTTTCTCAGAATGTGACCACACCATGGTCAGAAAATCCACTTGTCCTTTTCCAGTAGAGAAGGTACCAAATATTGAGATGTTCTTTTAGGTCCCCTTTAGAACTGTGGATTTATATAATGATGGTCTCTGTGACACTCTCCGTTGTCTTTTTTAAATATATATATATATATGTATACATATATATATATATATATATGTTATGTAATTAACCATTGAGAAGGCAGTATGATGTCACCCGCTTCCTTCAAAGTTGGGTTAGATAATTTATTTTCCATTGCATAAAGAAGGAAGAATTGTGCCTTGTATACTAAATGATCTTGAAACTGACAACTTGTATGTAAATATGAGCATTTCTACTTGCTTTATTGAATAAAGCTGGATTAAAGATTCTTTAAAAAAAAGAAATGGAGGCTGAGAGGTGATATGAATTAGTCCTAGTCTCACAGTTAATAAGTTAGGATCTGAGCCCAGGTCTTGTTGCTTTTATTTCAGAATTCTATCCATTATTTCATGCTGTTTCTACAAACAACTAGAAGATCTTGATGTGCACATGCACAAATGTGTGAGTGTGTATGTGTTTTGTGTGTGTGTGTGTGTGTGTGTGTCTGTGTATTTGTGTGTGTATGAGAGAACCCATGGAGAAAGGCAGCTGTAGAGTAGAGAAATCAATAAACTTAGAGATAGTATTTAGGAGCTAGAAGAGGCTCCTTAGAGATCATCTAGTCCAAACTCTTCATTCTACAGATAAGGAAACTGAGGACCTAAATAATGAAGTGACTGCCCTAAGTCACACAGCAAGTTAGTGAGCTCAAATCTAGGGTTTTCCTACTATATCATGTTGATTGGTGGAGATGATGTGACTGATATTGGAAGTGCAGTGAAGAAAAAGCCAATCTTCTCAGTATTAACAGTGTAAAATTAGGCAATGGAAGTGGAAAAGACCAGAGTCTTTTCTATCCGGAGGATGCCTTGGTCTGATTGTTGTTGTTTAGTCATTTCAGCTGTGTCCAACTCTTTGTGATCCCATTTAGGGTTTTCTTGGCAAAGATACTAGAGTGGTTTGCCATTTCCTTCTGCAGTTCATTTTATAGATGAAGAAACTGAGGCAAACAGGTTGATGTGACCCAAGGTCAGAAGGCTAGTATCTGAGGCTAGATTTTAATTCAGGTCTTCCTGACTTCAGGACAGGTGCTCTATCTACTCAACCACCTAACTGCCCATAGATACTAAACTATTTTTCGCATTTTATAGATGAGGAAACTGAGGCAAAGATAGGGTTTTTAAAATAGTGATTTTCAGGGGCACATAGCTAGTAAGTGTCTGAGGCTGGTTTAGAACTTGGGTCTTCTGACTGCAGGGCTCTATAATTCACTGTGTCACTTAGCTACTTTGTAAAATTAATGTAACCAGTTAATAATTGCTGGGATTACCAGCTATAAAATATGGACCCGGGATAGTCAAGATCTAACCGGTATGAACTAGTAACACTTTAAAAAATAATCTTATTAAGATGCTGGGGAAAGGAGACAAGGATGGCTTAAATGTTTAGAGGTAGTCACACAAGTACCATTAAAAGTTTCTAACTTACCCAACTCCTTAGTATATCCTGTTTTTTTCTCCAGCAAATAAGCTTCATGCTTAGTAGACAGTCCATAAATTCTAAAATGATATCTCACTCCAGGCTGAAATGCATCTGTGGATGCAGGAGATTTATTAATGATAGCCATAGCATTTTCATTATTACTGAAAACAACTAATCAATAACAACATTTACTAGGAAGGAAGGAAGGAAGGAAGGAAGGAAGGATTTCAATTTGTTAGAGGATAGTTTTTCAACATCAGATCTACTGGAATCAAACTACATATATTTGTATATATTAAAATGGCTCATACTGATTTGAGGAATTTACAACCAATTATGATTCCCATTCCATGGAAGCTATTCAAAATGTTCTATCTAAAGAGAGACAATGCTTGCTTTAAATCCAAACAGATGGACATCATATCATAAAAGAATTCAGTACTTTTAAAATTGTATACACATATGCTATATTCCAACTGAAGAATCTCAGAATTATGCTCATAGACCTCTGGAAAAACAAAGCCCCAAATTTAGTCCATGTGTTCCCAGGAAAAGGTTAGCTTTCAGGGAAGTGAAAGTATAAGCATCTCCCCTAAAATAGGATATTGTGAACATCAAACTTTGACCATGCACTTTACCTGAGTAGTTGAAAGGCAAACCAAGATGCCTTGGAGGCAGTTCAGTCTAATGTGTGCAGATTTAGCAAGTGAAGTCAGATGTCAATTAACATGAAGAAGGTTGCCCTTACCAGATGTGATGGTCGCATTGGTGATATTGGGACTGAATTTCTTCCACTGGAAATCACAGATTGCTTCCTGGGGATAATCACACCAATCCACAACATAGCCCTCAATTTCTCCTGGGCCAGATTGCCAGGATAGATAGATTTCCTTTCCTGTGCCATTAACTCTATCTTCTGTTATGTTTTGCATACCTTGAAGAAAATGCTTCCTCAATTTAAATGAATTTCACACTTTAAATCCCCAGAAAAAAATGAACTTTTAAAGTATAATTTCAAATCCAAGTAAAAATATTCAATTTGACTTTCAGTGCTTAATTTGTGTAAAGCACCAAGCATTAGAGGTTGAAGCAATGATGGAAAATGACAACAGTCCTTAACTTCAAATTTATAAATATAATGTGAATAGGAAAATACAAGTCATATGTGCAGATAAGCATGATAAAAGGTAAAATGAGGGTAGCTAAGTGGCGCAGTGGATAGAGTACTGAACCTCAATTCAGAAAGACTCATATTCCTGAGTTCAAATCTAGCTTTAGACACTTCCTAGCTTTGTGAATCTGGGAAAGTCACTTAATCCTGATTGCCTCTGTTTCCTCATGTGTAAAATGAGCTGGAGAAGGAAACCTCTCCAGTATCTCAGCCAAGAAAACCCAAATGAGGTCAAGAAGAGTCAGACAGAACTGAGCAATGACAACAAATTCTAGCACAATGACATGATAAAATGTGATGGGGATAGAGAAGAAAGAAGAAAATGAGGCCCAGAGAGATAAAGCAATTTGCCTAAAGGACTCTAGGAACATTTAAGGAGCAAGAGGTATTTCTGATGTAGATGTAAGCCCTAGTATATTAGGATTCTTTGGCACCTAGAATTGTATGGTTAGCAGGGGGTATCAAGAGGCTTATTAATGACTTACACAATGTTTCTGTGCTTCTTTTCCTTCCTCATAGTTGTAAGAGGCCTTCAGATATCCCTTAACAACCGCAGACAGAATTTAGAAAAGGAGAGTTTGTTAAAGAACTACTGACTTAGATGCCATGAAAAGAGTAAGGGTCCTAGATTGAATCCCAGCTCTCTCCTCTTTTTCTATGTAAGGATTGAGAGAGGTTATGGTGAATAGAGCTCTGAATTTAGAATCAGGAAGAGTTGAGTTCAAATTGGGCCTTAGACACTTATTAGCTTTGTGATTCTGGGCAAGTCACATAACCTTTTGCTCTTAATTTCCTCATCTGAAAATAGGGATAATAATGGCACTTATCTCCCAGGGTTGCAGTGAAGATAAAATGAAATATTTGGAAAGTGGTTTACAAGCTTTACATTTATAAATAAATATATACATACATACATATATATATATATATATATATATATATATGATCATCATCCCATCATTATCCTGGGAAAACATCTTCATTTCTGCCCACTGGTTTCCCTGGTTTCCTTTTAATCCAACTAAAACCCCACATTCTGGGAAGACTTTCTTAACTCTTAAATCTAGTTAATCCCTCTCAATCATTTCCTATTGATCATGTGTATAGTTTATTTGTACATATTCATTTTCTTGTTGTTGTGTTCCCTCTTAGGTTACTAGTTTCCTGAAGACATGGATTGTCTTTGCCTCTTCTTTGTATCCCCAACACATCATAATGTCTGGGCATAGTGGGAGTTTAATAAATATTGATTGACTAATAGGAGATCGCTTGTGTTCTTTGTAAAAGGGGTTGGACAAGATAACTTCTAAGGACATTTAGGTCCTAAATCTATAACCCTCAGTGTCACCTCAGGATGGCAGTGGTGGATAGGATGTGAATATCTGGACCATGGTTGAAAATGCAAGAATATAGATTTCAGGACTGAGAACATTTCTGTCTGGGAGATTTGCTGATTTGATTGTGAAGGACTTCAAACTGCAAGAGGAGGGAGTGAAGTAGTACAGAAGTGCATTTTCTGAGCCATTGAAAGAAGAATAGCAATAATTATAATTGGCAATTCACAAAAGACAATTAGAAAGAGGGGCAAACTTAACCCCATTGCCTTAAATAAATAAAAAAAGAAAGAAAAGGGCAAAATTGATATCTGTGTCACCAGATATCAATATACCATCTCTCAGTTTAGTATATGAGTAATAAAATGAATCAGAGACTATTGATATATATCTATATATGATAATAGGAATTTATCTATCTAAAGAGAAAGGGAAAGGAAGAGAGAGAGAGAGAGAGAGAGAGAGCTAGCATTTGTATTACACCTACAATTTACTAGGCACAGTGCACTTTACAAATATGATCTCATTTGACCCTCACAACAATCCTGGGAGTGTGGTGCTTCTAACTCTAACTAATTCCTAGGAATTATTTATCTCCATTTTAAAATTGAGGTAACTAAGGCAAGTAGCAGTTAAGTGACTTGCTCAAGATCACCCAGCTGAATTTAATAGCTCTAAAACTACAAGGGATCTCAGAGACTATCTAGTCCAGGAGTGGGGAAACCTTTTTTTCTGCCAAGGGCCACTTGTATATTTCTTTTTGTTTTTTTTTTTTTGTTTGTTTTTTTAGGTTTTTGCAAGGCAAATGGGGTTAAGTGGCTTGCCCAAGGCCACACAGCTAGGTAATTATTAAGTGTCTGAGACCGGATTTGAACCCAGGTACTCCTGACTCCAGGGCCAGTGCTTTATCCACTGCGCCACCTAGCCGCCCCTACTTGTATATTTCTAACATCATTCAAGGACTATATTTGGTCAAACATTTAATTCATTCTCTCCAAGAAGTTCTTAGATTTATTGAATTTTTCAGCCCCACCTGCAGCTGCCTTGGTAACACCAGACCAACATGTGGGAGGTTCTCATCTAGTCCAACCCTTTTGTTATAATGTAATGTAATGTAATAGCCTAGAAAGCTAGGTACTAAGGGACTTAGTCATTTAAGCACATGTAATGTTCTTGTGAGCCTTCTTCTGACTTAAGAATAACTGAGGGATTGGTCTTATATGATGAAAAGTTTTATTGTTGGCTTTCCTAGACCTAAAGAATTGGACAGAGTCAGAATTAACTTCCCATACCAAGAAAAAAAAATCAATGTCCCCCTTCCTGGGTCCCTCTTTTGCATTATTCCTTCCCTGGCAGCTTTTGCTTATTAGCTACCAGGTAGCTGCTCTATTTTCCACACTTATGCTATGGGTTCCTGAATGTATGGCACCTCTGTTTCTTTTATCTCTTTTATATTTATTCTTTTTGATGATAGATAATGAGTATCTAGAGATGGAACATTCCAGGTAACCTATTGATCTTTGAAAATTTGGAAAAGCCACAAGCCACTCTTAGCAACCAGTGTCAGGAGCTGAGACCACTGGAGTCAATAGTAGAGAATGCAGTGACCCACTTGACTGAGCCCAGAGATAGATTAAGGCAATCCCTCCTGTAAGGAGCTGGCCCAGATGAACAAGGGGAGTAACAGTAACACTAGTCCCAGAAGTAAATTTGGTGGGAACTACACAAGAGTTATGTTTTTCTCATTTATTAATATCAACTGGTTAGTCAATAGTAAGGGGAGCACATAGGATGAAGACTTGTGATCAATAGTAATATAAACCAGATCTCATAGGGATACCCCATAGAATTGTGAAAGAAGGTAGTAGTCAGATACCTTCCTGTGAACTAATCCACAAACATGGGTGGGAGTTGAAGGAGTTGCTCAGAGGGGATGCTATATTACAGATAAAGAAATTGAGTTCTAGGAAGGTCAAATGACTTATTCTTACTCTGAGACAAAATATAAGTATCAGAAGTAGAATTTAAATAGTGGGATTTCTGACACAAGAGCCAAGCCTCTTTCCACTGACCACATTTCCTCTTATGAACAGGTAAAACTAACTGCCACTCTCTGGAAGTTATTTGGCCCCATTCCCAGCCAAGCATCTCCTTTAAGATACAATAGGATGTGTACACTCCACATCTCAGCTCTCCCCGCAAAGGAGGCCACTCTGGGTCAAGGAACATCTTGTCTCGGCCTTGACCAGCTAAGCTTTCTGTGCTTCAAGTTGTTCTGAGTTCTTCCACTCTGATTCTCATATGTTCTGTCCAATTTGAATCTCTCTTTCTTTCTTTCTTTCTTTCTTTCTTTCTTTCTTTCTTTCTTTCTTTCTTTCTTTCTTTCTCTCTTTCTTTCTCTCTTTCTTTCTCTTTCCTTCCTTCCTTCCTTCCTTCCTTCCTTCCTTCCTTCCTTCCTTCCTTCCTTCCTTCCTTCCTTCCTTCCTTCCTTTCTTCTTTCTTTCCCTCTCTCTCTCTCTCTCTTTCTTTCTTTCTTTCTTTTTCTCTCTCTCTTTTTCTTTCTCTCTCTCTCTCTCTCTCTCTTTCTTGTTTATGCAAGGCAATGGGGTTAAGTGACTTGCCCAAGGTCACACAGCTAGGCAATTATTAAGTGTCTGAAGCTGGATTTGAACTCAGGTTCTTCTGACTCTAGGACCAGTACTCTATCCAGTACACCACCTAGCCGCCCCAGTTTGAATTATTTCTCACACTCAAGTGGAATGTGACTCACTTCACATGATTAAAATGAAGCAATGAAAGGCTGTCCCCCTGTTCAGGAGAAATAAAGTGATAAAGAAAAGATAGTCTCTTCTATCTGAAGAGTACTAGATCTTTGTCACATCATGTGAGAAAAGTAGTTACAGAGACAATTTGAAGGATTTCATTTGCTTTACTTGGCCCTGAGGACAAAATCAGAAAATGAACATTTGTTTATTCACCATAACATATGATAGGCATAAGAAGTCCCAGCTGATGAGCTAGGGAGATAGAAAGGGAAAAAACCCACAACAGACTCCATAACTGTGTTAAAGAGATGCTGTAACTATTTCTCTTCCCCAGTCACTCGATTCCAGATAGAGTTTCATTGGTCAAAGTTAGGCTAAGGTTCTCTCTTTCAGGAGGCATTCGCTCTTACTGCTCTCCTCCTGACCCTCTGGACTTTTCTTTAAAATTGTAGCCTTCACATCCTGGTGAGACCTCTTCCCCTTAGAGACCCCTCCTCTGATTGATGAGTTCTTTCTTGCTCAGGATCATCATTTCAGGAAGCATCTAGGCCAGTCATGTTTGTTTCTACTTCTTGTTCACTACAGACTCTGGATTTTCCCCTTGTTCCCTTGCTCCACCCTCCCCCTCCCAGATCTTTTATGTATTGTCTTCCCTCATTATAAGTTCCTTGAATGCAAGGACTTTTTTTTTTTGCTTGCACTTGTAAACTGTGTTAAATCATAGAGCAAATACTTAATAAATGTTTAATCTCTCTATCTCTATTGTCATCTGCTGCTGAAAAGAGATTCTGCCAAAGCCACAGAATTGTAAGTTTTACAAACCTTAGTCACTACCTTTCCCTAAAGGAACAATACACTGCTTCAGCAAAAAGTATCAGCTAAGCCTGAAGCTGCAATGGCACACACTATAGCTGCTATAATAATAATAATAAAATAATAATAAAATAATAATAATAATATAATAAATGTTTGGCCTTCATTTTCAAAGAAGATCACAACATTAGGGAGGTGATACCATGAAAAGCACATGAATTGGATTTGAGTTAGGAGGTTCTGTGCTAAGTCACCACTCACTTTATCCTCCAGAACCATCTGGGTCCAGTGGTCAGATATGAATCAGGACCACAGGAGATGGCCTTGGATGTGAGGCAATTAGGGTTAAGTGACTTGTCCAAGATCACACAGCTAGTAAGTGTCAAGTGCCTGAGGCTGGATTTGAACTCCCATCCTCCTGACTCCAAGGCCAGTACTCCATCCACTGGAACAGCCCAGGTATAACCCATCCCATCAACTTGTCTATCTAAGAAGTGAGATTTAAATCTGGCTCAACAGTGGAAGTATCTGTTTCATACAGAAGCCATACCTACTGAAGAACTTGGATAGACAATTCTCAAGATACAAGGTGGATGCTGAAGTCTATAATTTCATAGTTTTAAATTCCCCTGGCTAATTATAGTTCCTACATGTGCTAAGGGCAAAAACGCTACAGATAGAGTTAGTGATGGGGGGGCGGGTTTGAAGGGGGCCAGCAGTAAGCATGAGAGGTGCTACATCTATTGCTTTGTATATATATCCAACCCCTTATTATATAGTGAAAGTCCTTTGAGGGCAAATTCCATTACAGTGTCTTACAAAGTCCTCTGAACATATATGTAACATGTTTCCAAATGGAATTAAAATTGAACTCGCTACCTACGAAAAGTTCCTCCTGACTTGTTTTGTTGTTGTTGTTTTGGGTTTTTTTGTAAGGCAATGAGCTTAAATAACTTGCCCAAAGTCACACAGCTAAGTAAGTATTAATGTCTGAAGTTGCATTTGACTCCTGACTCCAGGGGCATGCTCTGTGCCACTTAGTTGCTCCAGTTTGTTTGTTGTTGCTAGAGAAATATAGAGAAATAATAACAATATTCTCTAAAGGCTATAGATAATATCAATTTCCTATGAGATTCTTTTAAAAGGGTATATACTCACTGTTTTCAGCATCTCCAGAGGCGATTACTGAAGGGGTTGAAGATCCAACACTATTGAAGGCTGCAACACTGATATTAAAGGATTGCTGATCAATAATTATTTCAGTACTATTACTGTCTGATTCAGAAAAGATGTCCTTAAGCACTTTCCCCAGTGTTTCCACAGCTATGTAATACTTTTTGATTTTTCCATTAGCTTGAAATGTTGGGAGTGGCTGAAAAGAAATTGGGAACCATTTCAAAATGGTTTTCACTCTAGTGGTCATACCATCTATGTTTTTTTTTTTTATCCCCAGAGATTTCAAATATTTCCGGATCACATAATACATACATATGTTTGTATATTTATGATTTTCATTGATACTTCTGTTTTTATTTTGTATTCATTTCTGAACATATCCTTCCCTATCTTCCCTGCAAGAGATTTTTTTAATTAAGGGGAAAAATCAGTGCAGCAAAACTAACCAATATACTAACTCAGTAAAGAATTTTTAAAAAATAATGATACTACAGTGTTCACTGCTGAGGTGGGCGTGGTAGGAAGAGAGAGTAGAAGAATACTGTGCAACTTATAAATATACATTTGGATGAATGTGAAAAAACTTTCATAATGACATCGGAAAAACAAAAAAATCAATAAGAAAAAATTAAAGAAATAAAGATAACTGCCCAACAAAGATATGGGCTGTCTTGTGAGATATTTAAGCAGAAATGGAATGCCCACCTATGTCCAAGATGGGAAGATAAGATCAGATGAATTCTAGGGTCTCTTTCAACTCAATATAGTATGATTTCTGTTTCTCAGATCTCTAATCTTTTTTTTTTTAGGTTTTTTTTGCAAGGCAAACGGGGTTAAGTGGCTTGCCCAAGGCCACACAGCTAGGTAATTAAGTGTCTGAGACCGGACTTGAACCCAGGTACTCCTGACTCCAAGGCCGGTGCTTTATCCACTACACCACCTAGCCACCCCTACAGATCTCTAATCTAATAGTCATACCTTGGAGAAATTTTAGGTTTGGTTTTAGACTACTACAACAAGCAAGGAAAAATGCTAACTATCATCTGACCTTTCAGTGGGTAGTAATCTTTTTGCTGGTGGATGTCTTGTTCTGGGGTTGATGGTCGCTAACTGATCAAGGTGGTGATTGCTGATAATGACTGTTTACATTTCTCAAAATAAGACAACAATGAAATGTGTCACATCAGGATCACAAAGTATAGAGACCAACTACCTAATCTAGGCCAAAATACCTTAAACTAAAGGAAAATAGGATAAATAAATATCTCTATTAGTTTTCAATAATGAAAATGCTAACATTATCATTAACAAATATCCTATAACCAAGTCATACCTACTTTTCAGTCTAGAGAAATAACTTTAGAATTTATGAAAAAAAAATAGGATATATCCTGAAGAGCTATGTTAGAACCACTTAATAGTTCTTGTGTGAATAACATGTTCTGAATGAATTTTCTAGAATGAAAAATTTCACCTTCTAAACCTGCTTGTCTCATTTCCCAGTATCCCAGTCAGATAATTTTTTTAATGTTTTACCAGTTCATACTGATAAGATTCTGATTCTTCTGGGCCCAGATTTTACAGTTGGTAATTCCAGCAATATTGGCTGGTTAAATTAATTTTATATGGTAGATAGGTGGCACAATGAATATAGAGCACTGGGCCTGAAATCAGGAAGATCTAATTTCAAATACAGCCTCAGACACTTACCCTGGGTCACTTCACCCTGTCAAAGTAGGAAATGAAATTAGTTTGTTGTGAACCTGTTCTTAAAATATTCTGGCTTTAAAAATAATAATAAAATTCATCTGGAAGAGCAAAAGGACAAAGAATATCAAGAGAATCAAGAGAAGTAAGGTGATCTAACTGTACCAGATCTCAAACTGGTATTATAAAGAGGTAATTATCAAAACAATCTGGTATTGCCTCAGGATCAGTGGAACAGATTAGGCATCCAATACACAATAGTAAATAACCATGTAGATGATTAAACTCAAAGATTCGAGCTTTAGGGACAAAAACTCATTTTGACAAAAACTGCTGGGAAAATTAGAAAACAGTATGGCAGAAACTAGGTATAGTCTAATATCTACATTATACCAAGATTAGGCCAAAATGGGTACATGATTATATTATAATGACTATACCATAAGCAAATTAGGAGAGCATGGAATAGAATACCTGTCTGATCTATGAATAAGGGAAGAATTTAGGACCAAAAAAGAATATAGCATTATGAAATATAAAAAAAATATAATTTGATTATTTGAAATTTAAAAGTTTTTACACACTGGGGAGGCTAGGTGGCACACAGCGGATAGAGCACCGACCCTGGAGTCAGGAGTACCTGAGTTCAAATCTGGCCTCAGACACTTAATAATTACCTAGCTGTGTGGCCTTGGGCAAACCACTTAACCCCATTTGCCTTGCAAAAACCTAAAATAAAAGTTTTTACACAAAACCAAATGCAACCAAAATTAGAAGAAAAGCAGAAAACTGGGAAAAAATTTTGGAGCAAGTATGTCTGATAAAGGCCTCATTTCTCAAATATTTAGAGAACCAAGTCAAATTTATAAGAATACAAGTTATTGCCCAATTGATAAATGGTAAAAGGATATGAAAAGGGGGGCAGCTAGGTAGCACAATGGATAGAGCACTGGCCCTGGAGTCAGGAGGAAGTGAGGTCAAATTCAGTCTCAGACACTTAACAATTACCTAGCCGTGTGATCTTGGGCAGTCACTTAACCTCATTGCCATTGCCTTGTAAAAACCAAAAAAAAAAAAAAAAAAAAAAAAAAAAAGGATATGAACAGGCAGTTTTCAGACAAAGAAATCAAAACTATCTATAGTCTTATAAAAAGGCTCTAAATTGATTAGAGAAATGCAAACTGAGGTACTATCTCACATCTATCAGATTGGCTTATATGATAGAAAAGGAAAATGATAAATTTTGGAAGGAATGTTGAGAAAGTTGAAACATTAATGGATTGTTGGTAGAGTTGCAAACTAATCAGTGGGGAATGACTGAACAAGTTATGGTTATATAGTTGTGATGGAATATTATTATGCTATTAAAAAATAAGCAGGATGATTTCAGAAAAATCTGGAAAGATTTACATGAACTGATGCAAAGTGAATTGAGCAAATTCAGGATAATGTTTTACATAGTAATTGCAATAATGCATGATGAAGAATTGTGAATGACTTAGCTATTCTTAACAATACAATGATCTAAGGCAATCCAAAAATACTCATGGTGAAACATACTATCTTCAGATAAAGAACTGATGGAATCTGAATACAGACTTCAATATTCTATTTTTCACTTCTTTCTTTCATTCTTTTTTTTAATGTTTGAGTTTTGTGCAAAATGACTATTATGGAAATGTTTTACATGACTGCACATAGATAACCTATAAGATTGCTTACTGCCTCAAGGAGAGGGGAGGGAAAGAGGAAGGGAGGGACAGAATTTGAAATTCAAAACTTTAAAAAAATGCTAAAAATTGTTCTAATTTGTTATTGGAGTAAAATTAAACAAAAGAATAAAGATAGTTATTTAGATGAGATAGATAATCTTCGGCTTAATTTATCTGTTCCAGATTGCTTATAGAGGAAAATAATTAGAAAAATCATGAAATATATCCTTTCTATCATGAAGGCTAATCATGAATGAGTTTGAATAAGACCCTGGCTTATAGCTGGCTGCCTTATATTTGCCATTTCAGGAACTTAATGACTTAGTAGTTTGGATTTTTCCTGTAAATTCAAGCACACTTCCAATAATTTGTATTCATATTCACTTATTTCTAATAATCCCTGTCTTCAATGAAAACAACATACCTTACATAAAGCAAAGGATAAAAGGATCTCCTTTAGTCTATAGTCCTTTATAAGATCCTTACTGATAATCATTATTCGTCTTTGCTGTGAACTCATTCTTTTCTGTCACTAAACATGTATTCAGAAGAAATAAAAAGATATTCTGACTCTTGGTGACCACTGTTAACCTTTCTAAATGCTTATAAATTCTGCCTTTAATGATTTAATTTTGCCAGTAATTACAAACAAGTTCTTTAACTTATAATGTAAAAATACCACTTTCTTCTCTTTTTTTTTAATAACAACTTTGCCATTTTTGGTTTCTCTCCCCTTATCCATGACTTTTCAGAGATTATCAATTACAATTCAGCTACCATATCCACCAATTCTTTCATAACTCTGGTATGTAGTTTATGTGGATCTAATGATTTAAAGACATTCAAGGCAGTTTAGTTTTTTTTCTCCTATCCCCTCCCTTGTCTATTCTTTCTAGGGCCATTCTCCTTGGCAGAGAAAAAAATAAAGTCATTTTTTGAACAGTTGTCTTTTTCACTATTATCATTTCACTTACTCTGAACAACAGGGAAAGTCTTTTTTGATCTTCTTACCTCCAATATATCTTTACAAATCCCCTTATGGTGTTCTTAGCAAGAATATGTTATCTGTAGGATCATCAATTTAGGGATGGAAGAGATGTTAGAGGTCCAATGCCCTTACTTTGCAAATGTCTAAGAAAGGAGAATTAATTTTTCCCAAAAGCAGGTGAAGAGAAAAGCTGAGATATGAACCCAGGACATCTGACTCCAAATTCTGCACTTTATCCTCTGTACCACAAAAAGTTGAGAGAATGAAGTAATCAAAACCATACATCTGGAAGATTAATCCAGGATAGCCTAATGGAGGATAATAACTAGGATGAGAGAATGTATACAAGACTATGCAGAAGTCCAGGAATATGAAGAGGTTATCTATTGTAGTGATAGTGGAAATGGTAAGGAAAGAACAAGTATAAGAGATATTGAGGAAAAGAGAAGTTGGTACGTGATTGAATGTTGCAGGGGTGGAGGTGAAGTGGATAGTGAATCAGAGATGTACCAGGTGTTACAAGCACTAGGAATAATCACAGAATTTTGATATAAATAGGAAAGTCAGAAAAAGGGACTCCTTTTGGGGGAAAATGATGAACTGAGTTTCAGATATTAAAGTACCCATGGAACATGTGGGGTAAACTGTCCAAAAAAGCATTTGGAAATCTGAGTCTAAGACAACTTACCTTCCAGAATATTTTCACTTTATATCTTCCTGAAATTGGTTCCATATTTCTCCATACATCAAGGCTCCCTGAAGGAGCTAAAATAAACCAAAGAAAAGTTTTCAGATCATGCCAGGTATTCATAGCAAGACATTCAGACTATCTCTAGTTCAGAAAAGGAAACTTTGCCCAATGTCCCATCTATGTGTTCTACTGAACCCTGAAGAAGGAAGGAGGAAATCATTCTAACTGGTTTTATTAAAATTTATACCATAGAAGCTCAATTGATTTTTGACTACTACACACTTCCCTGATTAACTATCTCAGTACCATCAGCATCTATTACAGATCTTTTCTGGCTTCAAGCTACCTATCCTTTTCCCCTCCCATATTTTAGCAGTGATCCAAATATTTCACTGAGAAAATCAAAGCAATCCATTTTGAGTTTCATCTTTTCTCCAACTTTATCTTCCAAATCAATTTCATCCCTGACTCTCTCCTCCTTTACTCTGGTTTCAGAGTTCCCTTGCCTGATTTCTAAAAGTACAAAAGGTACATATTGGCCTCAAAGATGCTGTATAGATGCTTGATGAGGAATTAGGAGGGGTCATAGTTGAAAAGTCTCCCTCTATTTGCATTCCTGTTCAAGTTGCACAATCTTCCCAGTTAAATTGGTATTCAAAAACAAAAACTACTCTATCAGTGACTGGTTGCTTAAGTATTAGAAATATATTATTTTGGCCCCCAAACAAAACTTGCCCTTTGGGTTTCATTTTTGTAAGTTAAAAACCTCAGAGCATACTCTGTAAAATGTTGAGAAAACAAAAATAAAATCTATGTCCATTCAAGATAAAAAAAAATTCAACAGGTGAGACCAAATCCAACTACAACTTCTTTGCTTTACTTAGTTCTTTGTAAAATCTTTTATTTAAATGATCTCCTGTGACATAAAATCAAGAAATCCATTAGCCTGAAAAAAACCCACTAACTGGTTTTCCTCCTGACAAAGTTTCTAATATATTGCACTAGAGGAAGGATACCCAAGATTTGCTTCCCCTTGTAGTGTGATTTTAAGTAAGATATCAATTTTGTCTGAGCCACAAAATGGAAATACACTACCTTACCTGACAGACTGGATCAAATCAACTTCTGGAGATCTTTGCTATGATTATTTGGGTGGAATAGTGCAGGAAATGTTCCATTTATTGGTCATTCTGGGGAAAGTTATCTAATTGTCATTGGGGTTGGTATCAAGGCTTTGATAGTAACAGGGAAGATTCTGAATATTTACAACCCAAAGTGGTACCACAGGGAACTGTTAATGTAATTCGTATTTTTCAGCATTCATTATTCCATTTATTTACCCAATAAATAAATGGTTTCTGGTTCCAACAACATTCAAAGCAACAAAAGCAACCAATGAAGCCTTGAGGACTCAATCAAGGGCAAGAAAGGAAAAGAAAAGCCACTGATGTTAATTAAAATCTCAGGGAGCAAAACCATTTTTAGCTACAACTTCCTTGCACTCAGAGTCAAATATGATATAACAAAGCAGCCCATGGAGAAGAAGTAGAGATCAAAGTTAAATGCTAGCTCTCACACTTCCTTGCTGCAGGAATCTGGGCAAGCCCCTGGACTTCAAATTCACTGATGAGCATTAATTCATACAACTAGCCTCACCCATAGCCATAGCCACCGCATGCTGCTCCTCTAATGGAGAGGTACTCTTAGGCCTTTCCTCTTTCTAGCTCCGAGAAAGTAATCACATGCATTTTCCTGTTCATAGAAAAGGCATGTCAGTCAATTGCTTTCCAACTCTACATATGAGCCCTGCAGGTAACATCTCAAAGAATAACCTTCCTCTGTGGTCACCACCTTTCAGTCATCTTTCTCTATTAGAATATAAGCTTCTTGTGGGCAAAGACTATTTTGTTTTTATTATTTGCATCCCAGTACCACATATGGGACATAGTAGGCACTTAATAAAGGGTATGGATAGAGTGCTGGGCCAGGAGTTAAATGCATTCAAATACAGATACTCCCTAGCTATGTGACCCTGGGTAAGTCACTTAATCTTGCTTGCCTCAGTTTCCTCATCTGTAAAATGAACTAGAGAAGGAAATGGCAAACCACTCCAGTATCCTTGCCAAGAAAACCCAAAGTGGAGTCATGGAAAGCTGCCCACAACTGAAATGACTGAACAAGAGACCCTTAATAAACATGCCTTTCATTCATTAAGCTGTCTATGCTATGCATTTTCATCACTAGAAAGGGAATGATAAAACTTTTATTCTGCTTATCTCTATTATGAAGAAAGAGTTTTTTGTAAGCTCAAAATATTATATAAAAGGTGAATTAATATTCACTTTGCATGATGCCTGGAGAACCATTTACAGAACCAAGAAGACTTGGGGTCAAATGTTGCCTGACAGAAGCTATGTGATCCAGAATTTTGTTCAGTTTCTCAGCCCCAGGCAGCTCTCCACAACAGGAAGTGGCAGATAAGCTATAGATTTGAATTCATTGAAGATACTTCCTCACTAGGGAATGAGGAGTGGGGTGGTGGTTTCTTTCATCAATGAAATCAGATTAATACACTACCCCCACCCATTTAAAAAAATTACATATTCAGTACAGAATATGTGTTTAGAAATATGTCAACTAAACCACACACCCTAATGCTTTCTCTCACCATTTAGTTTTAGGTAGTAGCATGAAGCTAGGGGCAAGTCTCAAGCAACAAATGTCTTGGAGTTGTATACAATGCATCCAACTTACAAGCTTCTTCTGTGATGAAGCCTATGCTGTTCCATTCACTCCATTTCCAAAAGTGATTGGCTGTGCAGCAGCGTACTTGAACTGAATATTTTGTATAAGGTTGCAGTTCTCTTAGATTGAATTCAAAGGTGGAAGTGTTGTACTGCTAAATCAAAAAAAAAAATGATAAACAGAGCTTATTATTGTAAAGTTGAAGCCAGCTTTAGAGCCATAACTAAGACAGGATAACTGGAATCTTGTTCCAGGATGTGGAGTTTAGAAGTTCTCGACAGCACTTGTGATCCTTCAGCATTACTGAAGTTACAGAACTCAATACATAGTTAGTGTTATGACTATTAAAAATAGAAAGCTGCCAGATGTTGTCCTGGGCTGTCTTCCTTTCACCTTGTTATCCCCTCCTCCCCAATGCCTTCCTATCAGTGTCCCAAGATTTCAATCTTCCTTTATCAGGTCAATGTCTTATCCTTTTCCCCTGTTCTGTGGGCATTTTCTGATCTGTGATCTTTGCACAAACATTTCCAGTTACAATTCTGGCCAGATCCATCCTAGTTTGGATTGAAATCTCTCAACAACAAGAAATTAATTGCACAGACTTTTCAGTGAAGATCATATGTTCTTTGATACCAGAGGTCAAGAAGAACACTCATAATAACTTTCCACAGTTCAATTATGAAAGCCAAAGACTGTTTCTTACCTGTATTACTTTTGTATCATGATAGACTTCAATCTGACACAAAAAACTAAGGTTTCTTTTATTGGGAATAATATCCCATGCCAATGTTGCCTCTGTGGCATTTATATTTTTAATAAATATTTTACCACCAATCTTTGGTTGAACTGTCAAGAGAGCACAAAAAACCATAAATTAAAAATGTGTTCTTGTAGTAGGAAACTCAAATTTCTACTAAATCTGGAGTATGAACATAAATTAATATTCATTTGGTGGAGTGGCTAGAAAATCATCTTAAGAAAAATGAGAAAGACGGGGGTCTAATAGTATCAGACTCTGATCTATATAACAAAGCTGTAATCGTTAAAAGAATTTGGTACTGGGTGAGAAATAGAAGGACCAATCAGTGGAATAGATCAGGCACATAATTCTTCAGCAGCAAATAAATGAACAAAGTAAGATAATTGATAAACCCAAAGATTTCAGTTATTGGGGAAAGAGCTCTCTATTCAATAAAAACTCTTAAGAAAACTGGTAATTAGTATGACAGAAACTAGCTAGAGACCAACATTGTATAGGATTATAAGCTCAAAACAGGTATGTGATTTAGACATAAAAGATTAACATTGAATTGAAGGCATATGGAAAAAATCAACTGACAGACCTATGGACAGGGGAAGAATTCATGACAAATTAGCTAGAAAGGTTCAAAGGAGGCAAAATGGATAATTTTGATTACATAAAGTTAAAAAGATTTTGCATATAAAAAACTAATGCAGGTAAAATTAGGAAAAAGGCAGGGAACTGGGGGAAAAATCTTTGCAACAAATTTCTTTGAGAAAGATTTTATTTCTAAGGTAGAAAAAGAACTGAATCAAATTTACAAGTAAACGAGTCATTCCTAGTTGGATAAATAGCCAAAGAAAGTAAATAGGTAATTTTCAGAGAAAGAAATTTAAGATATTAATAGTCATATTTTAAAAATGCTCTATGGGGGGCAGCTAGGTGGCACAGTGGGTAGAGCACCCACCTTGGAGTCAGGAGGACCTCAGACCAGCCTAGATGTGTTACCTTGGGCAAGTCACTTAACTCCATTGCCTTAAATTTAAAAAAATGCTCTAAATCTCTAATAGCTATTTCTAACATATGATATTTAATGAATGCCTGTTGACTTAAGTTCTGGTACTTAAGAATAAAAGCTAATCAAATATCTTCATTCAATAAGAAAATGACAACAGGTATGTATTATCTTCTGATTGAAAAACATCTTCCCTTCTCTCAAGAAGGGTTTCTACAACAATTAGGGCAAAATTAAACCACAGTGAATATGAGGTTGTTTGGCAAATTAAATAACATGATAACTGAGCAGGAAGAGAAAATTGTGAGTAGGGGAAGGAGTGTTACTTATACTCTCCAATGAGAGGAAAAGGTTATTAATATTCAAATGTAGGAGAAATCTGATCATAGGATCATTCATAGCTCTAGAGTTGGAAGACACCTCAAAGCCCTAGATCTAGTTCGACCTCCTTCCTCATTTTACAGATGATGGAATGAACAGTAGCCCAGGAAAGTTAAGTGATTTGTTGAAGGTCACAAAAGTAACAAATAGAGGTCCTTTGAGCCCTTTTCATCATACTGTGGAGCAGGAGAGATGAACATATTAATATATACATAAATATGTATGTTTGTATGTATTAAGAGAGGAGAGAGACAGACACACACACACACACACAGAGAGAGAGAGAGAGAGAGAGAGAGAGAGAGAGAGAGAGAGAGAGAGAGAACATTACATATTGGGTAAAGATTTGGAGAGAAAGATTATACAGTTTACTTTATTATCCACATTTTTACCTTGGTGGGTTACATTAAAGAAAGTGTTTGTTCTTCTCTTTCTTAATTTATTTTCAGCCATCAGTGTGAAGTTATACATGTCCTGCATGTTACCAGTTAGTTGCCAAATACACCAATTTCTGTGATTACAGTCAACCCTTTTCTGCGAAAACCTTTAAAACAAATGAATAAATAATTGCAATAATATAATTTTGGTCAAGGCAGACCTGCTCCTACCTAAGGAGCATATCTAGAATATTCTATATTGTATTACTAGGAACAGTAGTAGATATCCAGTTGATACCACACTGAAAATTATACACAATAAAAACAGAATTTCAAATATTTTGGTTTTTACAAATTTTACATTTTTATAGAAGCAATGAAGTGGTCACTGGAGAGAGCACTGGACCTGAAGTCAGGAAGATCTAAAATCAAATGCTACATCAGACTTCTATTAACTCTATGACCCTATCTCTTAACTTCTGTCTGCTTCAGTTCTTCATCTGTAAAATAAGAATAATAATAGCACTAGTTGTTGGTTTGAATCTGACAAGATTCTTGTCAATATAACAGATAAATATAAATAAAACAGCAGATAAATAAACAGATTCAAATAAAACAACAGATTCAAGTACTTCATGGGTTTTAGAGAATTCTATAATTAATTATAAACATTATGCCATTAAATAAGGAATTTAGGCAGATCCAAATTATGAATCAGATTGGTTCTCACTTGAATTTGCATCTTATCTTAATCCTTATTAGATTTAGCAAAACTTTGGTCAGAGACAGATAAACTAGTCACCCTTTAGAGGTTGGCAATTTGGTATATTTGTTTCAGCTCTCTGTAACACCTCAAGGAAACTTTCAATTTTACATCCTGCACAGAGAGGACTGGAATATAATCAAGCTTCAAGCAGAAGATGTGACTTGCCATTCAAATAAACTGTAGTTTCGATGAAGATTCGGTAATAATTGGTCTCTTCCTGAATCCCAGGTACAGTTCAAGATCTCTAAGTCCTGAGTTTGACAAGAAAAATCCTTGGGCTCTTCAAGTACTCCTATGAGCACAAACAAAAGCTGTTGGCAAAACTAAGGCTTAAGTCTTTAAACACAGGGAATATGAATATAATATAATATATTATTATATATAATAATATAATATAATATAAAAATATAATATAAACACAGGGGCTATGAATGTAACAGTGATACTTAGATGGACAGATCTAGATACTGTTTCCCTGAAGTTGAATAAGAACCCATGAACCTCCTGAACTGCGGAGTGATCCTGATCTATTCATTAATGACCATAGGTAGTGTTCACATATTGTTGTCATTTCAGGTCCAATCTCTATCACAGTCCCATGACAAATCCCTAGGTAAAAAATATGGGTGAGGGTCAGTTAGGTGGCACAGTAGAGAGAGCACTGGCCCTGGAGTCAGGAGGGACCTGAATTCAAATCTGTCCTCAGACGCTTAATAATTATCTAGTTGTGTGACCTTGGGCAAATCACTTAACCCCTTTGCCTTGCAAAATAAATAAATAAATGAATAAATGAATGAATGAACGAACGAACAAACAAATGAATGGATGAATGGATGAACGAATGAATGAATGGATGGATAAATAAATAAATATGGGTGACTATTCTACATTTTTAACAGAAGCAGCGTACATGGAAATTCTCTAGACTTAAAATCATAGATCAGGTTTGGAACCCTAGCTCAGTGTCTTCTTAGCTGATGACCTTGGGTATATGATTTAACCTTTCTAGTCCTCAGTTCCCTCAACTGTAAGGTCATCTCCAGTCATCATAGTCTATATTTGACCAGAGGACTCAGATGGATCCTGAGGAAAAAATGGTACTGGTGACTTTGCCCACTTCTATCACACTTAAATTTAATTCACTTGTAAGCATCTCCTTCCTGATGTCATGATCTCCTTTGAGAACAAAAGACAAACAAAAATCCTGATCTGCAGTAAAGGGAGGATAAATAATACCCATCTTATCTATCTCACAGAGTTGTTTTGAGTATCAAGTGTGGTCATACAGGTATTGCATTTGGTAAGCATGAGAGGAAGGAAATTGTGTCAAGAAATTGTAGTAGGGATGAAGAAGGTGATGGTAGTGCAGATGAAATAAAGGTGGTGCAAAGCTGATGGCCTGAGCTCACACATAACACCACTCGTTGCCACAGCTGAAGAATAGCCAACTCACTGATGACAGGTCTCTCATATTTGGCTATTATGTGGCCTGAGGCATCAATTAAGTCTTTCTATAATGATAAACCATCAAGACAACCCATGCCACCTCCCCTGAAAGTGAGACTCTGGAGGGCTTCATTATTCTTTGGTGATTTAACATACACACACATATAATATCTATCTATCTATCTCTATCTGTAGCTCTATCTATCTATCTATCTATCTATCTATCTATCTATCTATCTACATACACAGAAGAATATATCTAGGTGTTTGTCTCTGTTTGCCTAATCCTATGTTTTCTAATCTGGTTGCATTTGGATTTTGTAAAGAATCTAGGAGCTATCAGTGAGGAACTGAGGGAAAGGCAAGTTCAGACTTTATCTCAACTTAGGTCTCCTCTGGGAAACTAGGTTTTTTTCAGCTGTAACTGTGAGGCAAAAGAATGACTTTTTCCTATTCCAGGAAACACTCAGCCCTATAGCTAATAAATAGTCCTTTGTCAGGTGAGGATGTGTAGCCCAGCAACTCAAGATAAAACCACTCATGGGGCCTAGGAGATGAAGGCTTTCTAGTAAGGAATAGCAGAATGAAGGAACAGGACAATAATGAGACATATAAGTGTAACCCTGAGCAACAAATGTCAATGATGGATTGGTTATTTGGCTGTAAAACCAAGTACAGAATTGATTAATGTGTATATTGGAAAAGAAGCAAATGTGAGCTTCGAAGTGAAAATTTACATGTAATACTATCCAAAAAGATTTAATATTTTAGTTCATTTCCCATAGTGTTTTAAAATAAGAATACTGGAGTACAGAGGGGTGGAACTAGGGGAAAGGTGCTGGGAGGAAGGATGGAGGGATTCCAGCGATGTTTTGTAGAAGAACCAACAGAACAGCAGAGCATGTCAGACCTTCAAGACAAGGCAGCCAGGGAAATGAAACTCTCCTGGTGTTTCCATATACCCCTAGAAACCCTGAGGATTCTAACTGCCCATCTAACATTTACAGATTCTATATATCCTCTAATACCTTCTCTACTGCTCCAGGGGGATTCCCAGAGAATTCAGCTTATCTTTTTAGTAATTCTTTTGAACAGTCAGGGTACCCAAATTGCATACTTCCTGGCCCTGATGTACTTTTTTTTTTTTTTACTTTTGCAAGGTAAAGGGGTTAAATGATTTGCCGAAAGTCACAACACTAAGTAAATATTAAATAAATATCTGAGGCTGTAGTTGAATTCCGATCCTCCTGACTCCAGGGCCAGTGCTCTATCCACTGTGCCACCTAGCTGTTCCCTGTTGTACTTCCTATGAATTCCTTTGCCTCAGGAGCAGTGGAGCCAGGTATAGTGAAATTGAGAAAGAAGGTGAAGCAGACTCATAAGAAAATACATAAACAGGGGCGGCTAGGTGGTGCAGTGGATAAAGCACCGGCCCTGGAGTCAGGAGTGCCTGGGTTCAAATCCAGTCTCAGACACTTAATAATTACCTAGCCATGTGGCCTTGGGCAAGCCACTTAAGCCCATTGCCTTGCAAAAACTAAAAAAAAAAAAAATGCATAAACAGAACAAATATAGCAAGCATTCTTTTTCTTCCTCTTCCTTCAGCAACAACTCTGAATTCTGACCCCTTTCCCAAATCATACTAGCCAAACCCAGCCATCAAGCCTTGGATACCATATAGTGTTGGTGGAAGATAGCCCTGGAAGAGGGCCAGCTAGGTGGCATAATGGATTGAGTATCAGCCCTGGAGTCAGGAGGACCTGGGTTCAAAGCTGATCTCAGACACTTAATAATTACCTAGCTGTGTGACCTCGGGCAAGTCACTTAACTCCACTGCCTTGCAGAAACAAAAGCAAAAAAAAAGATAGCCCTGAAGACTCAATTTCAGTCCCAACCACTTTGTCCAAATTAGCTAATGAAGGTAGGAAAAGATCTCTACTGGTCTGAGAAAGGAGTGGTGCAGTGTTTCATGGAAGGTGGTCTGAGTATAATAATTTTAGATAATGGGTAATTTTATGGGATATAAGAAATACATTTACCAGAAGATTTTGCAGACTACTGCAAATCAGTATTTTAGCTTCTGAGAAAGAGATTTTCTTTGAATAGGATAATTTGGGTGCCAATTTGGAAATTCATTTCTTCTTACCCCACTCAATTCCAAGTCTTACTCTACCTCTAAATAAAAATGTTTATTTCAGTCAAAAAAATGGTGGAGTAAATTTATAGTTACAAAACATTTTTACATGTGTTGATGTTGACCCTCATAAGAAATCTGTGAGATAAGCAGGGGCAATGTTAACACTCCCATTTTGCTGATGAACAAACCTCAACTCAGAGAAATGAGATCACTTGCTCACTTACCCAGATAGTGGTAGTGGGGGAGATTCAAAACCAAGTCTTTTACCTCCCATCTTTAGCAAAGACTTCTTACTGAGCCTTAATGGTTGGAGAGTAAGGAAATGATGTCACGGAGCAATAGTAGGGGTAAAGGTGATGGTAGTGATGTTAAGATGAATAAAAAGTAGTGCAAAGCTGATGGTCTATACTGCGCTCACACATAACACCACCTAAGTTGCATAAACACTGTGAATAGCCTGGCATCTACAAGCATGACTGCCCTAGAAATGATGCACAGTGGATCTAATGGTCTGTAGATGACCGGCTGAGATGGAGGGAAGGGGGCTTGCATTCACATGATGTGAAAATCAGTTAAAGAAACTAGGGATGTCTAGTCTAGAGAAATAATGACTTTGGGGGAAAACATCATGGCTCTCTTCAGCAATTAAAGTTGTTCCTCTTCATCCCAGAGTGCAGAACTAGGTCAGTAAGTGGGATTTGCAAAAAGGGACAATAAAAGGGGAAACAATTGAATACCTAGAGGTAGGAGAAGGTGAAATGTGCTACTGTAGAAGGAAGATTTATTGTTACTAGATGTCTTCAAGCAAAGTCAAATAATGCCTTTTGGAGAATATTTGTAGAGGAGGATTCTTGTCCAGATATTCTGAAGTCTGTGGGTTATTAGAGAATACAGGGTAAACAGAGGCAAATAGAGCCTCAGATTGGGTCTGTACAAGTTGGATTTGACTAAGCATTTCTTTTTTTTTTTTAAATTTCTGGAGGCAATCAGGATTGACTTGCCCAAGACTATTCAACTAGCCAGATTTGAACTCATTTCTTCTTGACTACAGGGCCCAAGTTCAATCCACTGTGTCACCCAGATGCCCACGATTAAGCATTTCTTAAAGTTAAATTTTCTTAGTGTATTTTCCATAGGCCTCTGTACAAGGGTGTATTTGTCAGCTAAAATGATTAAGAATTAGAATGTTTGTTCCTTTGGACTCTATAACATTCTGAGATTCTATAACTGGGAACTGGGAAAGAATGGCCTGTGTATATTGCCCATCCATGAGTGATTTATTTTTATTTTTTAAAATTTATTTTTATTAAAGATATTATTTGAGTTTTACAATTTCCCCCCAATCTTGCTTCCCTCCCCCCACCCCCACCCCACAGATAGCACTCTGTCAGTCTTTACTTTGTTTCCATGTTGTACCTTGATCCAAATTGGGTGTGATGAGAGAGAAATCATATCCTTAAAGAGAACATAATTCTCAGAGGTAACAAGATCAGACAATAAGATATCTGTTTTTTTCTAAATTAAAGGGAATAGTCCTTGTACTTTGTTCAAACCATGAGTGATTTTTCACAGGGATGATAAACATACTAAATACTGGAGGAAGGATGTATTATTCAAAGGTACTCTCTATCATGTGATTGCATGTCCCTCTTCAGCCACATTTCTGAGCCTTGACTTGACTTTTGTGTGAGTAGAAATATAGGAACCAGGTGGGGTTGACCAGTAGCAGTACCTGTTGTTTTTATGTTTTTATAGTGTTGGTGACATTTTAGTGACTTTAACAGGCTTAATTTTTACGTCTCACTCTAGGAAATCCTTCTAAAAAGCTTCTAGATAAACATTATGACATATCAAGGTTATCCATGAATTTATTTATATTTTTCTCTTTGAAAATGGATTAAAATAAAGACAATGTATAGGAGAAAAATAAGAAATACAATTAAAGTTTAAGTCCTTACCTTCTATATATAGGACAGTTCCATTAATGTATTGGGTAGAAGAATTAAAAACACAAAAGGCATTTGTCCCAAGAACACTGAGAAAAGGAACATTATTCACTTCAAACTTTGTTGCATGGGAATTCAGTTTTATTCCTTGTATAGGTATCTTGTCATAAAAAAATTCTATTTTGTCCTTGTCTGTCTTGGAAATGCAGCAAAAGGTGATATTGGAACCTTCTTCAATAAAAACTTTCTCCTTAGGGAAAAAATGAAATTGACCTGAGGAGTCCTGTCCTACAAAACACAGGAAAAAATCAACAGTCAAAATCTCATACACACCAAACATCTCATATCACAATGTGTGATATCAATGATAGACTACAATTTTTTCGAAAGGTCTTTAAAACTGCAAAATGAGCGCTCTGCCCTGTGAGGTGGGAGTATAGATTATTAATTCCATTTTCGTCAGTAATGAGACTCAGAGAGGGAAAAATAACTTGCCTAGTATCCACTAGAAAAACATCAGAGCTAAGATTCAAACCCAGGTCCTCTGAGATTCTACATTTGGTATTCTGTACTTCACTACCTATCACAGAAACAGGAGGGCAGCAGCACCAAACAACCAGCCATCATCTGGTGGGACGCTTGTCAGGATCCTTGAAGGAATCTGGAGGAGGCAGGCACATCAAAGAAGCAAGAAAAGTTGTACAAAAATAACTTAAAGTTATAACTGCAGGGACTACTGAGCAGAATCAGCAAAGCATTTTAAGGGCAAATACTTCCTCCCTCTCCAATTCCTTCTTAGTAAACAAAACTGTGGATGCTTCTAAGACTAGACTTGACAGGCCCTTTTTGCAGGGTCTTTTGATCACTTGTTTAATGGTTCCATTTTTCCAGTAAGCAGGATAATTGTTTTATAAATTAAACATCTACCATAGTGGTAGACAGTCAGATTTGAAAAGGGAGAAAGGGGGAAAGTTCTATTTCACATTTTACTCCCATATAATAATAATAGCAATTATAAAAATATTTACTTTAGCACTGTATGACATTTTACTATTTACAAAGTGCTTTACAAATATTATCCCATTTGAGCCTCACAATGGAAGGGAGGTTCTAGTATCCTCTCCATTTTATATATGGGTAAACTGAGGCATAGAGAAGTCAAATAATCTGTTTAGGATTTCCACAGCTAGTAAGGGTCTGAGTCAGAATTTGAATTCTGGTTTTCCTGACTTCAGATTCAGAACTCTATCCACTGTTTACTTGCACCTGCAAGTAGTGCATCCCCAGTAGGTCACATATACATCATGACCAACAGATGTTAGCAGCTATTTGGAACCTACCTGCAATAATGGATGTTTGTGAAATAATGTGTATTATTCCAATTGCCCCTAGTAGCCTGATTGGGTTCTTGTCTGATAGAGAAGGTAAAGTCAGCATAAACAGACAGAATATACATGTTTGAGTCATGAAACTTTCTTTGACAAAGCATTTAGCATAGTACTTAGCCTGTCCCATGGAAATGCTTAATTAATATGGATGACTGACTAAGTATCTCCAAGTAGATAAATAATATTGATGAGATATGCTTTCTATATAGCCTTCCAGAAGCATAGCAGTGCTAATCTTGTTTAAAACTTAGGAGGATCAAAAAGAAAATTGAAACAATGAAATATTTTCCCTAGAATAGACATAATATGGAAGAAGAAAGAAAATTCAAAATCAGCCTTCTACAATGCAATTTTTAAAACTTAACTGATGTCTTTACACTCTGATTTAAGTATGAATAAACTTCAAAATTCTGTTCTAAATTTTCCCAGATGGAAGCAAATACTCAAGAACTATAAATGAATATTTTAATTATAAAAGCATTTCACTTTAGCCTTTAACTTATATTTCAGGAATTGGGGAAAAAGAGGGGTTCCCCACTTGAGATGTCTCCAATATAATAAACTATAGATGTGACAAAGCCCTCTTTATGCAGATTGTCCACTCTTGTCAACACAGACTCTTGGAACCATCTTGTCTGTGACACCAATGGGTTAAATAATTATATCTAGCATTATATAATGCCCCTTAAAGTTTACAAAAAGCTTCTCATTTATTATCTCATTTGTTCCCCTTAATAACCCATTAGGAGATGGGTATTATCTATATTACTGTCATTTTAGAGACAAGAAAAGTGAAGGAGAGAGGTTAAGTAACCTGACCAGAGTCACACAGCTAGAAAGTATTTAAGATAGGATTTGAACTTGAGGCTTTCTGACTTGAAGATCATTCTCTAGCTGCTGGTTAAATAACCTGACCACTCTCAACAGAGCCAGTAAATACCAGAGGTAGAGTCTTCCGAACTTCAAGGTTTCCTGACTCTTTCTTTTATGCTATGAGTATTCTTGATTTCTGGGAGCATTTTTTGATTTGGTGGGGCTTAATAAATGTTTGTTGAATTGGAAACGAGAGAGAAAAATAAGGAGAGCAAGATAGTAAATCATAATGGTGATAAATGACAATAAGACATTTAGAATGAAGATAGACTGGATGCTTAGACAAATGGTGCTGCCTCTACTGTCCAGCTGTTTGGAATTCTCTTCTCTGCCTCTAATTCAGGCCTTCATTGTTATTGAGTCATTTCAGTCATGTCCTACTTCTCATGACTCATTTGGGTTTTTCTTGGCAGAGATATTCAAGTGGTTTGCCACTCTTTCTCCAGCTCATTTTACAGATGAAGAAACTGAGGCAAATAGAATTAAGAGACTTGCCCAGGACACAACTACTAAGTGTTTGAGTTCAGATTTGAACTGAGGAAGTTGAGTCTTCCTGATTGCAGGACTGGCACTCTATCCACTGTTCTACCTAGTTGCCCAGTTTAGGCTCTCATCATCTTTCAAATAACTTTTTAACTCATTCTCCTTCCTTTTATATCTCCCCACTCCAATCTGTTCTCCAGCTCATTTGCTAAATAAGATTCTCCTAAAGCAAAGATTTGATCATATCAATACTCTGCTTTATAAAGTTCAGTAATTCCTTCTCACCTTCAACATCAAATATAGAGTCCTTTGTTAGATCTTTAAAGCTCTTCATAGCCTGGTCCCTTTTTATCTTTCCAGTCTTCTAATAATGCTCCTCTCCATGGCTTTATGATTCTGACACACTGGCCTTTTTACTCTTCCTCATAAATGAGGCTCCAAATGTTCTCTTTGACCTATACTCCTTGAATATATGACTTCCTTTAAGATTCACCTCAAGAAAATGTGCCAGCTCCTCCAGGCTTTCCTTCCTCTCCTAGCTATTTGTGCCATCCTCTCTAAGGTTACTTTCTGTCTACTCTGTATTTATCTTATATGTTCTAATGAAATATCTATGTACATCTCCCTCATTAGAATGTAATTTCCTTGAGGTGCAGGGACTTTTTTTTTGCTTTATAGTTGAATCCCTAAAGCACAATGACTTAGAATATGACAAGTACTTAATGAATTTTTGTTGATTAAAACATTTTTTGAAATGGTAGGTTGGTAGAAATTTTCCAGGTTAAAAAAAAAGGGCAGATTCAGCTGAAATTTGCAAGTAATTATGACAACCCACAGCATTTTGATGAAAGGAAGAATAGCTTAGACTAATATTTTAATATAATACTTTTAAGGAAGTTCCAGTATCACAGTGGTTTAAATTATTAATTAATTTTGTCAAGTAAGCTTAGACTACCAATAGATTTTATTGTTACTTTTTTGTTTTTATATCACTTAGATTTCCCTCTATATCCTTCCCTTTATTCCCTGTCAGAAATCTACACTTTACAATAAAGGATTTGGGGGTGAGGGGGAGAAATCAACAAAAAAGTATTATTTGATATATCAAAAAATGTGATAAAGTGCTATTCTATACCAATAAACCACACACCTCTGCAAAGGAATTGGCAGGGGGAAGGGGTTGGAGACAAATGAAAACTATAATTTTTTAAAAAGACTTTGAAACTATATGATCATTCCTCTCATTAACATGAAATTCCTTAGAGGATGACATAGCAACCTAAACCTGTCATTTCCTTTCTAGGCCAGCTGTTTCCTGTTTATTAGAAGCTAGTTACACTTTAGGGAAAAAATGCTATTTGTATAAACTATTAGAGGGGGGGAAATCCTGAAAAACAAGTAGGATGAAGATATCCAAGTTATGAAAGATATTACATACTTGGATAAATTATAGGAATGAGTTCAAGAGAGCTATTAAGGGGCAGCTAAGTGGTGCAGTGGATAGAGCACTGGCCCTGGAGTCAGGAGGACCTGGGTTCAAATCTTACCTCAGACACTTAATGATTACCTAGCTGTGTGGCCTTGGGCAAGCCACTTAACCACATTACCTTGCAAAACACACACACACACACACACACACACACACACACACACAAAGAGCTATTAAAATGACCAAAAGTCTTAAGTTTCCACTACAGCTACTGGTGCACAGCTGACCAAGGCTGGCCTCTAGGAAAGTGTGAAGTAGGCTAAGGGTGTCTCTTGACTTTAGGTAATCAACAACTGGTGTCTTTATGCTGTTCAGTTCTTCTCTCCTGTCTGCTCTCCATTAGCTGAGTTTCCTATGTTTCCTCAGACTATTTCATGCAACCAGACTTTTCCCACAAACTCCAACAATATATATTGTTATATTTCAGTTCTTCAAGGTCCTACTTTCTGAAGTGAGTTTATTTGATAAACTAATCCTGGTAGGTGTTAATGGGTTCATGTTTTGTTCTTCCTAGACAACAGTTAAATTTTATTTCTCCTAGAAATAAATTGCCATAATCCAAAGAAATGGTTTTTAATGATAGGTGACAGATTTAAGCATAAATAGGCCTTTGGAGGCCCATAAAAGAAATGGAATGATAATAACAACAGCAGCAATCTAAGCTAACAATTCATGTTTATTATGGGTATTCACAATTTATAGTGTTTTCCTAAACAACTTCATGAAGTAATTGAGTATTAAAGGGGTTAAGTGACTAATTGGATTCAAATTCTGCTTCTGATGTTTGCTGTCTGTGTGAACTTGGACAAATCATTTACTCAACCTTGATATTCAATTTCCTCATCTGTAAAATGAGGTCCCTTTCTGGTCTAAACCTACATTCCATGGAAACCTTTTGTATTATAAGTTTGAATGTCCATCTGGCTATGAATCACTTAAAATTAGGAGACCATGTTTTAAAGGCCTTTTTCTTCTTACCCTCTGATTTCACACTTGGGCTCCAGGAACTCCAGATCCTAGACTCCGGGAATCTTTCATCATCCACCATACTTCTGATTCTTACAAAATGAGATGTGCATTCTAAAGGAAGTGCTGAATGCCAACACCATTGCAGAGTTTTATTAGACTTCAAGGTTGTTGTATAATTTTTCTGAAAAATAAAGAAATAGAGAATTAATGTGAAAACCAATGGACCTTCTGAACCAAAGTTGGGTTCAAGTGACAAGATCTATACTGAACAATATAATGTCTTAACTGCCACAAAATGACTCTGGATTGACACATTATTGATGATCTTGTCACTGTTGAATTGTGAGGGTTATTATCTCCCAGACCTTGAGGTTACTATATGAATAGGATCTTTGAGAACTTAAAGAGCAGACACAGCAACCCACTTTTCCTGCTCTGCTTTCTTCTAAGAGAAGTCCTCACCTGGTTCTCCTGCTCCCTTTTCAGCTATATAGCCACAGTATAAACATGAGAAATTAATCTGAAACTATTCCTCTAACAATAACAAACCATGTACATCCATTAAATAGCAAAACCTCTGGTCAACAAAACCTGAGGTCAAATTTGATCCCAGACACTTAATAATTACCTAGCTGTGTGGCTTTGGGCAAATCACTTAACCCCATTACCTTGCAAAACACACACACACACACACACACACACACACACACAAACACACACACAGCTATTAAAATGACCAAAAGTCTTAAGTTTCTACTACAGCTACTGGTGCACAGCTGACCAAGGCTGGCCTCTAGGAAAGTATGAAGTAGGCTAAGGGTGTCTCTTGACTCTAGGTAATGACTCCCATCACATTGGGATCAAATATAAAATCTTCTGTTTGACATTCAAAACCCTTCATCATCTACTCCTTTCATGCATGTTTCCAGTTTTCTTATAACTTACAATCCCACCCCAATGCATTCTGTGATCCAGTGTCGTTGGTCTCCTGAATATTCTTCAAATAAGACACTTCATCTCCTAAATACACATTTTTACTGGCTGATCCCCCTGGAATCTTCTTCCTCCTTATCTCTAAACTTCCCTAGCTTCCTTCATGCTCAAATTCAGCTAAAATCCCACCTTCTAGCCTTCCCTCTGCTAATAACTTGCAATTTTTCCTGTATATATATATATATATATATATATATATATTAATATAAATCTTCAGTGTGTGTGTGTGTGTGTGTGTGTGTGTATGTGTATCTGTGTCTCTGTGTGTGTACATTCACACTCTTTTTTATGTAATTGTTTGTATGTTGTCTTCCTTGTTTGTTTGTCTGTGACCTCTCTGAGAGGGACTGTCTTTTGTTCTTTCTGTTATCAGAACTTAGCAGTGAATGGCACATGGTAGGCACTATTGAACTTTTTCCTAGTGATTTTGCTACTAGGTCTATACATCAGCGAGAGCAAAGAAAGAGGAGAAAAACCCTTATGTACCAAAATATTTATAGCTTCTTTTTGTAGTGGCAAAGAACAGAAAACTAAAGAGGTGCTCATCAATTAGGGAATGGCTGAACAAATAAATATTTGAATCTAATATAATACTATGGTGTTACAAGAAATGATAAAAATAATGGTTTCCAGAGATATATGGGTGTGAAAAGATAAAAAATTTTATATTACCTTTGATTTTTATTGTATGGATTGTACAACTTAATTTATTTTATGTTGTATTAATTTAATTATTGCAACTGTTCCTTTTTTTTTTTAGGTTTTTGCAAGGCAAATGGGGTTAAGTGGCTTGCCCAAGGCCACACAGCTAGGTAATTATTAAGTGTCTGAGACTGGATTTGAACCCAGGTACTCCTGACTCCAGGGCTGGTGCTTTATCCACTGCACGTAACTGTTCCTTTCTGCCTGAATTCACCTGAACTTGGTCCTACTCTAAATTAGTTTAAAAGGCATGGCTGAAAGGGAATGTTGCTATTGCTCATGAAGTTAGCCTTTGGGGCATCTGCTTGTTATCTTATAAACCCCAATCAGTGTGACACTATCACACTACCCCCATATACATATATATATATATATATATATATATATATATATATATATATATATATATATATATAAAACTTATCCTTGCCTATCTTTGTGCAATTAAAGGAGATCAAGTCTGGTGGTTCTGGCCTCCTAACAAAAATTATAAGAGGCAGATGAGTACCATAAAATGATGAATATTTCTTAATTGTAAGAGAAGAGTACAATTCGCCACTCTTGAATGCCAACACATTTTTCCCAATGTAACCAATTTTAAATGTTCCCCAAATACACAGACCCTGCTCCCCCATTCCTATGTGTTAATTAAAAGGATCTCCTTGTTCTTGTTCTCATTGGAGTTGCTGGCCATAATGGTGACCAGTATGACCCATTTTGTTGTTAAACTGAATTTAATTGGAGTATGTACCTCAGGTTACCTTTATTACATGTACTCACCACAGAAAATTTGTATGAACTGATGCAGAATGAAGTGAGTAGAACAAGGATAACAATTTATATTACTCAAACAACATTGTAAAGACAACTTTGAAAATCTTAAGAATTCTGATCAATGCAACAATCAACAGTCATTTCAATGAAGCAGGTTACCTGCCTTCTGAAAGAGTGATAATAGATTTAAAATTCAAAATGAGACATTCATTTATGAACATGGACAATATGGGAAATTATTTTACTTGACTATGCATATTTATTACAAGGGATTTGTTGATTTTTTTCTCTCCTAAACTGAATGGGAAGGAAATGAGAGGTTGAAAAAATATTTGTTAATTAATTAAAAAACCAAAATATTTTTAAAATAAAATGAGCAGCCAAAGGAAAAAGAATACCAGCACAGAGGTCTGCATTCTTCCTGATTTTATCTATTATCTAAGCATTGCTTCAGAGTGGGAGAGGAACTAATACCCCAATTAGGGTAATTTGTGGCAGTAGCTGCCTATTAGATCATCCTACAGTTCAAAGTGCCTTTCCTCTATGGCTATGACCACATTGACTGCCTTAAAACTAATGATTTCATACAGTCACTGATTTTTAAAATTTTGATTTACAATATTGTGAATATCAAGGGTAGGATATTTTAGAAAATAATCTTTTTTTTTTTGGTGGTTGGTTGTTATAAAATTAGAGAGATTTCAGATGCATTTCATTTAAATTAACATTTTTAAGATGAATCCAAGTTATCAGTGACAGAAGACAAAGGGGGTCAGCCTTCTTAGAAAGAAAACAAAACAAAGCAAAAGAAAACAAAGCATAAACTATCTGTGATTTTGAAAATACAGAATTACCAGGTTGGAAATTCCCTCCACCAACAGAGATCATGATTTGTCTATGACTTAATAGATAAGTTCTAAGGAGTTAAGAAAACTGCCAAGAATCACAAAGATAGTGCCAGAGTTTAGAAGACAGAGCAGAGAAGGGGGAGGGGGGGACAGAGGGAAAGAAGGAGGGAGAGAGGAAGATGGAAAAAAGAGAGTGACAGGGAAATAAAAATGATAAGACACAGTCTTCAACAAATTAGTTAGAGATACAATATATGTGTGTGTATCAGTGTGACCTCTGACCCAGGCAGGCTTGAGAGAACAGGGCAGAGTTTGTAGATCTTAAGACATAACACCATTATAGGGTCACAGTGGGTATGGAGTTGTAAGGGCTTTGAAACCAAACTCTATGATTCCTGAGAACCATTCCTCTTTCCACTTACCTCCCTTTATTTTATGCTGTGCCTTAAGACCCCCAGAACTCTGCAGTAAACCCCCTCCCCATTTAGAACTAGACTTTTCCCAGAGATATATATCCTGACAACCATAGACAATCAAAGCCACCAAGAAAACCAGGTTCCTCAGGACTGTACTAATATCAGTTAACTAATATTTCTTAACTATTTACTATACATCAGACAATGTGTAAGTTCTGGAAGATATAAAAAGGCAAAATTACTGTTCCTACCCTCAAAAAGCTTACATTTTATCCCAGGTAATACATTGTATGTAGACACAAATCACATAGTAGGGAATGGGGATGGAGAAAGGGAAGGGGTGATGGATGAGGTTTAACAACAGAATCAAACAGCAATATACACTTGTCTAAACAAACATTCAATCAGTTCAATTTTCATGGAACACTGCTTAAATCATTTGATCAATCAGTCCTTAAGCATTTTAAGTGCTCCATGTGCCAGGCACTTAAGTTCTGGAAAATATAAAGGCAAAAATAGTCCCTAACTTAAAGGAGCTCATAGTTTAAAGAGACACCATGCAAACAGCTGTACCTATACATGATATATGCATAGAAAAATCCTAGAAGAGAGACTCTAGCAGAGGGGGAGACCAAGAAAAGTCTCCTGAAAAAAAGATGGGATTTGAACCAAGTCAGGTGGGAAGTCTATTTTGCCAAAAGAAAGGTGACAGTACAGTCATCTTGGGAGATCCACTACAGGAAACTTTAGAGGGGAAAACAGGTTGGTGTTTTGTCAGTTATCTGCAACACTGGCTGCCTTCTTGCCCTAAAGACAATTGTCCTATTTTTTGTTTCCTTTAATTGTGTAATAGTATTCCATTATCCTCTTCCCAAGGCCCCTCTCTCAATAATTTTGCCTCTATATTGAGGGGAGGAGTCCTGTCTAATACTGTCAAGAACATAACCATCATTTTTGTTGGTTTCCAGAGTTGCTTTTAGTCAGTAATTTGTCTTGATATTCATATTCCTTGTTGCTATTGAGCTATCTGATTTATGTTCCTGTGAACCTTTGTCAATGTGGTTTTCTTGGCAGAGAAACTGAAATAGTTTGCCATTTCCTTCTCTAGGGGAAAACAGAGGCTAAGTGATGTACCCCAAAGCCATACAGCTAGGAAGTTACTGAGACTGGATTTGACCTCGGGCCTTCCTGACTCTAAGTTCAGCATTATTTACTATGTCACCTAGATGCCCCATATTCTCTAATAGGAGCTATAATGACCAATGGTTTGCTATCACTGTGTTTTCTGATGGGTCTTCCTTCTTGTCCTTATGTTAAAAAATTTAGGAGTCTTATTCCATTCAGGGTTCTCCAAAAGGTAGGGAAAAACTGTCAGCTCTTTATTCCCTTGTTTCTTGCTATAGATTTTTTGCTTGAGACAGTGACTTGTAGATGACAAGAAATAACTTAAGTAATAACTCAACTGAAAATTAGTTTGTACTTGTCCTACATTGATGGTGTGCTGTGATTCCTCATGAATATGGGAGGAAACAAAACCAATTTAAGGTCAATCTTCCAGGGGATTCTCCTCACCCTTGTGAGGAAGGACTCCTAGACTGTTCTGTTTATCATAAGGAGGCTGTCAGCTAATACCTTGTCTTATAGTTTCACACAGGATACATAGAAAGGGTTAAAGTCTTACCCCTATGAACTAGGTTTAGAAAAAGTTCATTAACCCAAGTCCAAAAAATAAAGGAATTGGGCTGCCTGAGCCACCATAAACCAAATGCTACCCTTGAGGAGCCCAAATTTACCATCCCTCAAACTACCTGGTCAGAGTTGTTTGCCTACTCAGTTATCATTTGGGTCAGAGGAATGAGTTCCTGATGTGCTGACCCTAATTGTTAGATAATCTTCTAGAGATAAAAGCTCCCATTTCAATGCTAAGCTGGGTATAATATAATTTGAGGGGTTGCCCATTCCCCAAGTGCTGCCTTTTATAGTCGTAGCCCAGAACTCCTAACATTGCTGAGTCAGATGACTAGAGATGCCATACTCAAAAAGTAGGTCTTTCCAATCAAATATTTCCATCTCTTATGGTTCAAAACTTCCCTCTGACCACTATATATGGGCTTTGTACTCTTCTTTCATCTTAGTAATTCAATATATTCTAATTGAACCTTCTTATTGTTTTCCAGAAGGCCAATTAGTGGCATAGTCATGTCAGTCAAGGCTGCCACAACCTTAAGTTTAGCATTCTCTGCTAAGTAGCCATTTAAATTCTTACATGCCCATCTGAAAGAATTCTGTCATTTCCCAAAAGGTCCTCAACTGACCAAATTTGTAGAGCAGAGCATGCTCCCAAGGGTAGTTACAGAAAAATCTTGTTCACCTATTCCTGTGAAATCCCTAATTCCTTTTAAGGCTCAAGTTCAAATTCTCCTTTCTGTATGAAGACTTTCTAGGTCCTCTTAACCGCTAGTACCTTCCCCTTGAAGGTCATCTTTTACCTGCTTTATATGAATTTAGTACACAATATACATATATATATATATATATATATATATATATATATATATATGTATATATGTTGTCTCCCCCCATTAGACTGTAAGTTCCCTAAGGGCAGGGACTGTTTTACATCTACTTTTATGTCCCTGGTACCTAGCATGGTCATGGAGGTGACATATAGGTGTTTCATAAATGCTCGCTGGCTTGATAGTTCAAAACACCAGAAACCCCGTCACAAAGTACTGAGAATTCTCTATCCAGGGCTCCTCTCTTCAATTAAAGGAACTGTCCATTGCAGTACTTTCCTAATTTCTCTTTTCTGGAGGATGTTGCTCTTAACACCACTACATGTAACAAAAAGCTATCCACCTAGCAGATTATAAACCCTAATATGCTTCATTTTGTGCTTATACCCCTACACCTAGCATAGTACATCACATAATTTTAATAAGTTTTTTAATTGATACACTTTGAAACATATGTTAGAACAAAGAACCTTTTTATTAAAAAAATAGAAATAACTTAAGTAATAACTCAACCGAAAATTAGTTGTTGCTTTCCTTGCATTGACGGTGTACCATGATTCCTCACTGATATGGGAGGAAGCAAAATCAATTTAAGGTCAAGAGAGTCCCACAGCAATCAAACTATCTCTAATAGTCCTGCTTCCTATTAATCAGGCCATGGAGTGGAACAATTCTGGTAAAGGCAAGTGAGAAGGATACCTTGCATAATATACCCTCACTATAATTGTGTGACTCACACCACCAATCACTTGGTTGATAGTAGCAGTAGTAGTAGTAGCAGTAGTAGTAGCAGTAGTAGTAGACAACAAGACAGTCAAACTTTCGCTTATCAGTTAGTTCTCCTGTGGCATACAAGAAATTCATTGGCAGTCACACACAACTGTTTGCTCCTTAACCAATCAATCATCCAACAAGGACTCCACCAAGCTTCTGGTTCTTACTTTCCAGACAAAAGTTGATACCTAGAATAGTCACATGGGGAAACTCTCACCCCAAGGTACACCTGTCATTTGAGGCACATGATTCTTTCAGGGAAACAGACCTAATTTAGAATATGAATTGAACTATTAACTTCAAATGTAGTCTTCCTAAAATATAAGTTTTGATCAGGTTATTACTCTCTTGCTCAACATTCAATAGTCCTACAATAATAAAGTTCAAACTCCTTAGTTACCCTTCATAATTAGACCTTAGTCCATCTTTCCAGCTTATGACTTTCCTCTGTGAACTCTCTAATCTAGCCAACTGGTCTCCAAATATAACTTGTATTTTCCCATCTCTATATCCATGTTTAAATAGCTCTTTCTGATTTTCCTTTCAGCTCTCCTCATTAAATTCCAACCAAATCTTCAAGGATGTGGTCAAAACCTACTCCACCATAAAGTCTAATTTGATTATCTCTCCAACCCCTGAATTGTCATCCCTATACAAATACACATAAATTGCTCTGCAGGTCAGAGCATAATAATACTAGATGCTGAGAAAGACATAATATTTAGTTAAGATAAAGTTCTTACTTTCTAGGAGTTTACAACTTAGTGAAAATTGAGATAGCACTACAGAGAAATGTAATGTAGATTATAAAATGTACTGCTTTACAAAAGTTATCTGCATACATGGCTAACCTCTTTAACTAGACTAAGCTCCACAAATAGCAACATATAATTTTAATACATGGTATGCATAATAAACAATCAAATACAGATTTAAAATTGGAAGAGACCCTAGAGAGTGAGAGTGAGAGTGAGAAAACTGACATAATTGATTGGATATGAGGAGTGAGAGAAGTTAAAAGCAAAAAATAAATAATAGAGCCAGGATCTCAGATCCAGTACTTTTCTAATTACAATTTATTTAAAATTTCTCATGAGTTCCACTTTGTCCTGTAAAACTCCCTAGTTGTGCAGCAAAATATCTCCTCTATTCTTCTTTTTTAATGGCCAGAAAAAGGAGACAACAAACCAATTTCACTTCCTGAGCAGGACTCTTTCTATACTTAAGTTTCTCATATTTAAGGAGAGTCCTACATACAAACAGAGGGAACAAAAAGAGGCCACACCAAATAGGATACTCTCTGCCCCCTTTTCAGGCTACCTACAGACAGAAATGAACTAATGCATGAACATATTACTGAAGTCTTACCAATAAGAACTGACCACATCAATACACACTTGAACCAATTCTTCCTTCTCCCCCCATCTAGACAGGGGAGATCTGTGACTGTTTTAACTTTGTTGTATAGTTTTTTCTTTGGATTATGTCCTCTATGCTTAGATATTCAAGTTATATACCTTTCATTATATTATAAGAACAAATGGTTTTATTGTACTTTTATTGTAAATATATCACTATGGTAATCACAAGTATAGTGGGTACCATAATGCAATATACTTTTTGTTGCATTGATTTACAGTGGCTTTTTTTGTGGGCATTGAACCTGTCCTCTATTGATGGCTAATGGATCTTTCCTCCCTTTTTTGGAGTTGTAAATGATGATTACATACCACCACTATCATAGTCTGATTTCTTTTAAAGATCTGAGCTCCCAAGGCAGATCTTTTATTAACTGAAATATCAGCTTGAATTAGGATCTTTTAATGATAAATGACTTCTAAGCTTAACAAGATTATTTATTAACTTACTACAAGGATTAACCTACTACAAATCTTCAAAGATGTGGTCAAAACCTACTCCACCATAAAGTCTAATTTGATTATCTCTCCAACCCCTGAATTGTCATTCCTATGCAAATATACATAAACTGCTCTGCATGTCAGAGCATAATAATACTAGATGCTGAGAAAGACATAATATTTAGTTAAGATAAAGTTCTTACTTTATCATCACTGACACTCTATAATGTGTGGAATGAGAGTAGGAAGATTGTACAGGTGATAGTAGTCTAATGGAACTCTGGGTATGGATTCACACAAAGATAACAGATAATTGTGGTGGTGAGAATTGTTACAGATAACCCAAGAAAAGAAATTCCTAGCAATGTAGGATAGATGCCTTCTTTGCAATTTATTATTTTTGAGAATTGTCTGGAACACTGAGAAATTAAGTGACTATGCCCAGGGTCATATTAGCTAATATGCATCTGAATCAGGACTTACTTAAACCTGGATTTTTCTTAGTTGAAGTCAACTCTCTATTCACAGGTCATGCTGCCTCTATAGGATAGATAGTTTGAAAATATTTGATTTTGAAAATCGGAACTCATGACAACTCCTCATGGGGGAAAAAAACAACTTCAGGAAGATATGGTAATGGTATCTTGTAGCAGGCCTGAATGATCAGTTCCAGAAAACAACCAACAACTCAGGGCTGCATTCCTAACATAAAAAAATTAGTCCTACAATTTAGAAACAAACTTTATAAGCTAAAGAGCATCTGGAGAAGGGTAACTTAGATTGTGAAAGGGATTGAATTCATTTTACATGAAGATGGACCAGAAGGAACTGGGGACATTTAGCTAGAAGTATGGGTGAGGGTTAGATAGTTGTGTTTATGTATTTGAAGGATTGTCCTGTGGGAGAAGGATATAAATTTATACTGTTTGACCACTGGGCAGAACCAGGAATAAAGGATGAAAGTTGCAAAGGGAAAATTTAGAAATGAAATATGAAAAAACTTTCCAAAAGTGGAATAGGAAGGTGGTGGCTTCCACTTCATTAGAGATCTCCAAGCATAAACTTCATGACCACCAGGTATGTTGTAGTGGGGATTCTCTGTTAGGATTGTGAAAGATAGCCACCAAGACCACTTCCAACTTTAAAATCCTTTGATTTGTTGAAAATAATAATATTACAATGGAAATATAGAGAGCTGGTTGCTGTCAGATCAACTATGAAAGTAGAACATTTCTAGTACCACAATATTGCTTATTCAACCTAGGAATAATGTTGAAAAATAGCTTGATTTATCTGAATTAATTAAATGGATAGTCCTAAATATTTGCTTCCCTTTGTTTTAAACAGTAAGATTATTTAAAAAATATTCTTAAATTTTCAATGAGATTAGGTTAGTCATATATCTAGAGATGGACAATGAGCTAAGACAGAATTCTATAGTAGAAGAAACTGAACAGGATTATATCTGGGAAATTGCAAAGTGCTTTTTAACAATCCTAAATCACTCTCTCCTATAAAGCCTAATTCTTTAATGCTAATATTTTTCCAGGATTAAATTCACAAAGTAAAAAGATAAGTGCTTTAGCATCTCATTTAGTAATTTGAAAAAAATAATTCTCCCTAGGAGTTGGTGCACTATTTTTTGCTAATGTCAAAATAATGATTGAGAAAAGAGCTTTCAACTTCTAGGAAATTGAATTTGTCCAAATTTTATCAAAAATTCTAAGTGCACTGGGAATATTAAGCCAGTATCAAAAGTCCAAGGGTAGGTCACTTGAAGGAAATGTGATAAATAAATTAGGAATTATAAGACAAGAAAATGAAAGGGATTTACAATAGTACTTCTTTAAATGCAAGATCTTTTCATGTACCTAGATGACTAAATTCATAAAAATTCAATTTCCACAAAAAGTTACAGATACATTGTATTATGGTGAATATATTCAAGTGGAGATTTCTGAAGTTCCAACATGTAGCTTGGGACAAATTTCCTTTGCACTATCCAATTACACCTCAAGTGTACTTACGTCAGACTGAATAAGACATATCCAAAGAAGGGTTATCAGGGTGAAGAGAGGACTAGAAATTGTCATAGAAGGACTAATTGAAGAAGTTGTGAAATTTTAACCTAGAGAAGATAGTGACAGTGGTGGAACAAAAGGAAGGCATGATGAATTCCATCTCATTAGATGCCTTCAAGTAGAGGCTGAATGTCCAACCAACTCCTTGTCATCCTTGTAGTAGTCATGAAATGATGAATCCCTACTTGAACAAGCTGGCCTTTGAGATCCCTTACAATTGTAGGTTTCTGTAAAGTAGTCTGCTGCATATTACTTAACATGACTTTGTGCGAGAAACAGTGTAAAAGATACCAAGGACCCTTATAAAAGGAATGGCCATTCATATATGGAGAGATAACAGATCAATGTCCTGAACAGGGGTTGCATGGGTTTCTAAAAAATTTAAAGGGACAAGAGGAAGGCCTTCAGAATATTGGAAAGATCTTTGGGGTGAAAGGTAATAGAAAAACATGAACAGGAATCATACTGAATGAGAAGATATAGATAGAATGGTTCTGCATTGGTGAAAGGAATAATTCCAGTGATGAAATCAGAGTCTTAAAAAGAATCCAATTTAGGCTCAAGAAGAGGAATTTAGGTGGGAATGGAAGGAGGTTTTTCTAGACTTTGTACCCTTATAATATAATTCTTAGCCCCTTCTTAAAATCAATCAACATGAAATTATTAAGAGCCTGACCTTAAATTTTTCTCAGCAGTTCAGTGCTCCAGGACAATTCTTAGAGACATATTATGGAAAATGTCATCCATATGCAGAGAAAAAACTATGGCGTTTTTCAGTAAAGCATATTATGTTCACTTTTCAAAAACTTCTTTTATGTTTTTTCTTTCTTTCTCATGTTTTCCCCCTTAGTTCTAGTTTTTCTTTCACAGCATGATTAATATAAAATTATGTTAAATGGATTTAACATGTACAACTTAAATCAGATAGAATATTATGAGTGAAGAAATGAAATAAGGTCAGTGTGATTGACCCTTAAGGATCAAAACTCAAATGTAAGAAATGTATTTATTGGTCAGGAGACATTCCTTCACTGTTCCCCTCCCCATCTCCCCACATAAGTTCCCCTACTCTTATGGTTAACTTTAGTCCTCCAGATTAAGAAACAAGGTGATAGCCTTGATTCCTCACTCTCTTACTCCTCATATCTAATCAATTGTAAATTCCTGTTAATTTTGCCTTTGCATCTCTCCAAGCTGGTCCTTTCTCTCCCCTGACATGACCACCATGATGTTGACAGTCCCCCATCACATCAAACCTAGATTATTTCAATAGCCTTCTAGTTGGTTTCCCTGCCTTAAATATCTTCCCCATTCCAGTTCATCCTTCATTTAGCCACTAAAGTGATTTTCCTATGGAACAGATCTGACCATATCACTTCCTAATAAATTCTTGTGGCTCCCTATTTCCTCCAGAATATTTTTTAATTTTTTTTTTAGATTTTTCAAGGCAATGGGGTTAAGTGGCTTGCCCAAGGCCACTCGGCTAGGTAATTATTAAGTGTCTGAGGTAGAATTTGAACCCAGGTACTCCTGACTCCAAGGCCAATGCTCTATTCACTGTGCCACCTAGCTGCCCCTCCTCCAGAATAAAATATAAAAATTCTCTGGATTTTAAAGTCCTTTGTAATATAATCTTCTTTCACCTTTCTAGCCTTCTTATACTTTATTCCTCATCTCATATTTTATTACCCATCCAAAAGCAATGGACTCCTTGCTGTCCTTTACACACAACACTCCATTTTCCTTCTTTCAGCCTTTTCACATGGGGGATTGGTTATTCCCCATTCTGTGGATGCTCTTTCTGGGCTCCTTCAATACTCAGCTAAAATCTCACCTTTTCAAAGAAGACATTTCTGATTTCCCCCAAATTCAAGTGCCTTTCCTCTGAGATTATCTCCAATTTATCCTATATTTTCTAATAGTTGCTTATATGTTACTGTTTTCCCTGCCTTAGAATATGAACTCCTTGAGGGAAGTAACAGTTTTGTCCCATTTATTTTATTTATTTGGCATTTATTGCAGTGTCTGGTTCATATTAGGTACTTAATAAACACTCATTGACTTGACTCAATTCAATCAGTTTTGAATTCACTAATTTAACTGTCATTGAGCCTATGTCTTTCCTCATCCCAATTATATAAGTGTATCTCAAATATTTTGCCGAATTTTAAGCAAATTATATCTCCAACATTCTCCAACTCTGCCAGCTTACTTATGTTATCAAAAGAAAAGCAAACGAAGTGAGCCTGTTACAATTTGTATTAGACTTGACTCTATGATTATTGCTTTTATTTCTTCATATTCATCAGCTATGCTTTCTGTTCATACCTGTGTGTCTTCTAGACCTTTGCATCTTCTAGAATTTTGCCAGAACAGAAGTAAAGCTCACAAGTTAATAGCTTACAAACTCCACCCTCTCCTTTCTGGTGAAAATCAGAACAATATCTGCCAGAAAAATTATCTTTTTCTTGTCTCTGTGGTTTCCCAAAGCTCCTTTCCCTTCCCAATGAAACTATCTCTTATGGATGAACTTGTTAACTTTGTCTGAACTTTTAAGTTCTTTTTTTTTGGGGGGGGGTTGTTGGGCAATGGGGTTAAGTGACTTGCTCAAGGTCACACAGCTAGTAAGTATCCTCCTCCAAAGCCTGTACTCTATCCTCTGTACCACCTAACTGACCCCCCTTTTAGGTTCTTAATGGAACTTCTCTACCTTTTCATTATCTGCAATAGATGTTGATATTTAAATTGCAACTCTCTTCTTGTTAGATTTTTTAAAACAAAAAGCTGAGCATCTCAAGTGCAGATAACCAAGATCCTATGAGATCCAACTCCTTCATTTTCTCCTCTCAAAAGACCTTGGGATTCACCCTTCTATGAAGTTGAAAATTCCTTCATTCCATAGTTTCATTTATATTGAGAATTCAGTATGAATGTGAATCTTACAAAACATGCCAGAATGTTGTTTCCCAATGATAGAAAAAAATACCATTTAAAAATATTTACCTGCTCAACAGTGTTGGTTGTTGTATTTCTGCTGATATCTATTTGGAAAATCATTTTTAAATTTAATATATCTGTATGTAGGTGAACAGTCCATTCTATATCCAAGCATTCTTCAACAGAATGGATGGAAACATTAATAATTTCAGTAGGAAATACTAAATATTCAGATGATCCTGCAAGACAGAAGTGAGTTATGGGGAAATCATCAGTTAAGCATATTTAAATATTTGCACAGATTAAATTACCATTTTCTTGCACTGGCAAAATTAAATCAATCACCTCATTTTTTGGTGGACAGAGAATTATAAGAAATAACTGTTTGGTTCATAAAACCCAAAAACAAGTTGAATGAAAGGATTCATTGAGGAGCCAATTTTTCCCACCTTTCATCATGGATTACTTGTTAGACTTTTAAAAGGCCAATTTGGAGGTTTTTCAACCATCCATTCATGGCAGTCTCATAAATCAGTTACAGGATCACAGAATTTTAGATCAAGAGGAGATCTTAATGGCCATGCTGTCCAACTGTATTCATATTGGAATGCACTTTAAATCAGCATCAATAAGTGAGTATCCAACTCCTGTATGAAAATATAGAGTGAGAGAGAGATCATTATTCCTCAAGGCACCCATTTTTGGATAACCTGTCCAATTTTTTTCCTTACATCCAACCCTAATGTTGCCTCATTGCAATATTTACTTATTGCTTTGTTCTGGAGCTGAGCAAATCAAGATTAATACCTCTTTCTCCAAGACATATCTCCAAATACTTGCAGACCTTGGATCCCAAATCTAGTAGCCTTTCCACTATACCTCTATTGATATCTTTTATGAGATCATATATCTCAAATTTTGGTTCAGAAGTATAATCACTCCATTTATATTGGATCACAAGAGCCACAGAATGGGGACTCATTCAACAGTTTGGCAATGGACAAGTCAATCAGTCAGCAAATGTTTACTAATCATCTGCTATGCTCTAGATACTTTCTGGAAATACATAAAAAGAAAAACAGTTCCTGCCCTTAAGGAGTTTACTTTCTAATGGAAGATTTGAAAAGAAATTGAAAAGGGGAAGGAAACAGTGACTGATAGTGTAATAAACTTGAAATGAGTTTAGACAACTTAGAGTATACTGTGTTAAACCTCATTCTTAAAAGTTACTTCAAATATTTTAACTCACTGGTTTTCTTTAGAAATTTAGTAGACTATGCCTTCGACTTAAGGCTACCAAGGAAAGGATGCACTGAAACTCAAAAAAGGAATAAAGCAATCAGATTTATTTCAGGGTTATGTGCCCAACACTAAAGTATACAAAAATAAAATGAGGAGCAGTTTTTTTCTTATAAAATAACATGATCAGGAATACTCCATTACGATCTTTCAGTTCCTTAGTGAGGATTCCCTACTACAGCTATATATATAACATCTGTATATGTATATTATATATATATATATGTATACACATAAACATATAAATATTTCACTCTGAGAGAAAGATTTCCTTTTCTTGAAGAAAACCAAACTCATGGGATAAAGGTTTGAACAAAAGCAACAACCTAACCAATCTTCAGTGATCTAATCATAAATACCATAATGTTTTTCCCAGGCAAGTGTTTTTATCCTATCAAACACTCACTCAGACAAATAGCTGGGAATCCTCAGACTTGTGATTGATACTGAAAAAAATGTTGATTTATTTAAAGAAGAGTTCTTACTGGGAAGGAAGTCTTTAATTTTTTGGCTAAGTCCAAACCCAACCACTTATCCTCTTATTCAATGCCTCCAGCCATTGTATCATATAAACTTGTCTACCAAAACTGCAATGAAAATTCAACCAGTGTGGCTCTAGGAAACAAAGAAACTCTTCCCTTATTTTCACAGCATCACAGTCAACATGACCAATGAAAACATGGACCCAGGTTTCTTCTGAAGTTCTTTAGACAAGTATCTGTGAGTCTACTCCTGGCAAACTTCCTGGGGTGCCCCAGGAAACTATTGGAAATGAGGGTTCAGCCTCATACTTGTCTTTCATTTTTCATAGTGCCTTTCATTCAGCAAGTATTAATTAAGAAGACTTTCTTGGATAAGCACATTTCATCATTTGGTATTGAGAAAATATTAATTTTAGATTCTAATGGAAGGAATACATAATTTAGATAAGAGGATAATATAAATAGGTGGCATATCTAGCAAGAACCTTCAATTGGTTTCCCACCAGAATCCTACAGACTAGGAGATGTCAACAATTATTATTGAGGCTGGAAATTTCCATTACTGGGAGGAAGAGAAGGGGAAACAGGTAGGTGGGAGGAGGATTGTTTCTACAGCCTGTCTAAAGATAGGCTGGGACCAGAAAATATATTATTGGTACTACCATACTTTTGTGGTTGATTTGTATGGGTCAATCAGAATTAAACTATAAAAAGCTAAGTATTGGGCGGCTAGGTGGCACAGTGGATAGAGCACTAGCCCTGGAGTCAGAAGTACCTGCATTCAATTCTGACCTCAGACACTTAATAATTACCTATCTGTGTGGCCTTGGGCAAGCCACTTAACCCCATAGTATTTTCTCTTTTTTTAGGGTTTTTTTTTTTGCAAGGCAAATGGGGTTAAGTGGCTTGCCCAAGGCCACACAGCTAGGTAATTATTAAGTGTCTGAGACTGGATTTGAACCCAGGTACTCCTGACTCCAAGGCCAGTGCTCTATCCACTACGCCACCTAGCCGCCCCTAAGTATTACTTTCTAAGGAGGAAATGGGAGTTAGTTTTTGAGAGTTTGAGAAAGAAGATATTCTTCTTACCATCTCCATCCCTCACATATGAAGTAATCATTCTCTTCACCAATAATGGTATTATTATATCTGGTCTGGACCCTGGATTAGATTCCTGTGTTTACAGCTGCTTGTGGCATATATGGCCAGAACAATGCTTATATTAATAGGCAACAATGAGCATTTAACATTTGTCTAATATGTGACACACTCAATGTTGTTAGCTGTTAGTATGCTGTTAGTGTCAAAAAAATTTCTTATATGATCTTGTCAGATACATTTGGGAATTGAAAACTGGATAGTCATAACCCCAGTAAAACTATAGATGATCACAATTGTGGTTTGTTTGTGTGCTGTCATAGTACAAAAAAAAGCAGCCTTTCTTTTGACAAACTCTCTTTGTTCTATTCACCTCCCACACCTTTCACCTATCTGCCCTTTTTCTGGAACCTTCCTCTTCCTTTTACTTCTTCAGTCTCCCTTTCTTTTGTTTGAAATCTTCTGTATTGGAAACTTCTAGACTTGATGATAATTGACCCTTCCAAGCCTGTGTGATCAGAAGTAAGAAACTGATTTGACTCAACTGCTAGAAACCCCATCTATCCCTAGATCCTCTCCTCCCATTTCCATTTTCCATAATTCAGCACAATTCTCTTGTGTGGATTAATTTGGATGTGTCTTAAAAAAGTGGAAGGTGGGAAAGAGTCTGGCACAACCTGGTCACTGTATCAGGAGAGCTGTCAGGCTTTAAATCATCCATCCTTTTATTCTGCCTGTCCCTGGGTCCTGAGGAACATCTTACTTGAGACCCAGACCTCTCCTCTTCACCTTATTATCACTCAGCCACACCTGCTAACTGTGTTTCAAGTGTGTCTTGTCCTTCTTGAGAACTGGTTTTATATTTGTCTATCTTGGGAATGTGATTTAGATGTCTTGCCTCCACTTGTGTGAGTTAAAACACACAAAATAAAAGCTTATGCTTTAGTATCACTAGCCAGTTTGCTCCTCCTGTAGAAATCTCTAAGTCCCCAAAATATGAGCAGAATTAGATCAATTTATATGACAATAACACTGTAAAAACAATTTTGAAAGTTGTAATAATTGTTCAACATAATATCCTTTCATGGTACCAGAGGACCAATAATGAAACCTACCACCTATTATATAAAGATGTTGAGTTAGAGTCAGAATAAAACACACACACACATTAGATAAATGATAGACAGACAGATAGATAGATAGATAGATAGATAGATAGAGAGAGAGAGAGAGAGAGAGAGAGAGAGAGAGAGAGAGAGAGAGATGATAGATAGAGAGATACTAAGGGGATTTGTTTTGTTTGACCATGTATATTGCTATTTGTCCCCCCCCCCCCTTTTTTTCTTTAATGGGGCAGGGGATGGGAGGAAGAGAATGGAGAATGCATGCCTGCATTGTCTTTTTTTTTAAAGGAGGAGTACTACAGATTTGAAATGTTCCATGCACTTCCAGATGAAGCCATTTTTATCAGTGTTACTTCTCAGTTTTACTTTATTATAAGAGAGCTTTCATGAAGTATGGATAATCTGTAAATGTCATGTATAAACAAATCAATAAAATGGAAAGTGCAACAATAAAAAAAATGAAATAAAAAGAAAGAGTGGGATTACTTGAAGTCTAAGGTCTCTTCCAGTTCTAAAGATAGTTTAGTCTGATGCTATTTGCACTAATTATCCTACCTCATAGGGTGATGAGGCTCAAATTACGATGATGTATAAGACAACTCCAACTCTTTACAAAAGTTCTTTATAAACATCAACTCTAAGGACAATATTATGATTACTGATGATGTGGATGAGTGGCAGACATGGAAAAAGCTACAACTTATTAGAATTAAATCATCAAAAAGAAAAAGGTATGAAGCTAATAGATTCAAGCTGAAGCAGGTTTTATTTGCACATGAGGGAAATTTCCAAAGTGGGCCATAATGGTCTAAGAGTCTTCTAAAGCCTACAAAAATAATGTGATGTGAAAAAAGATTAACCATAAACAATCTGTATTAAGCACCAAATTTCTGGTGTATGCCTTTTGTTCTCAGTGTGTCTTTCCTATTCTTTTAAGTTAAATCTTCATTTCATTTCCTTACCTTTAGTGCATGGGCTAAAATGCATCAGTACCAACAGAAATACTGTCTGAAGTATCACGAAGAGAGCCATTTGTTATTTTTCTATCTGAAAAAGACAAATTTTTCAAAAAAGAAAAACTTTCATTTTGTGGTTAGCATAAAAATAGAGACATTTATAGAATTATCTATCTAGAAGGAACCTCATAGGCCATCTTGTCCACCCTACTCATTTCACAATGAGAAAACTGGAGGCCAAATCTAGCTAGCAAAAATGAGATCAAACCCCAGTTGTCTGACTCCTGACTCTGTAATCTTTCCACATACTACACTGCTTCTCATTGACTTTTTGGTCCTAAAAGAGCAAAAGCTGGTAAAGGAAAATAATTTTAAAAAGACCAAAACAATTTTAGAATTTGACATTCCAATGACTTCTTAGCACCTTTAGAATCAAATATAAAATCCTTTTTGGCATTCAAAGCTTTTCATAATCTGATCCCTTCCTATCTTTGCAGGTTTTTTTAAAAAATCAATTTTAGCTTATTTTCCATCCCAAATTCTTTCCTATTCCCTTCCTTTTCCCCTACCCATTGAGGAAGCAGGAAAATCAAAGTCTATTTTATACACACAACCTCTCTCTCTCTCTCTCTCTCTCTCTCTCTCTCTCTCTCTCTCTCTCACACACACACACACACACACACACACACACACACACACACACACACAAAGACAAGCATTCATTCATTCATTTAAGACACATTCCTGCATCATCCAAGGAGAAGAGGAGAGAGAGAGAGAGAGAGAGAGAGAGAAGGATGGCAGGGAGTAATGGAGAGATTGAGTAAGAATGAGAGACTAAGAGAGAAAAATATACAGAGAAAGAGAGAGAGACAAAGATAGAGAGAAAGAAAGAAGAAAGAAGAGGAAGGAGAAGAAGAAGGTGAAGGAGGAGGAGAAGAAGGAGGAACCAAGGAAAAGACGAGGAGGGCAGAGGAAAGGAGAGAAGTGGTACTTAAATCTGCACTCTGAATTCATCACTTCTCTATCTGTGGGTGGATAGCATATTTCATCATAATTCCTTTAGAATTGTAGTTGGTCATTTTGTTGATCAGAATTTCTAAGTCTTTCAGAGTTGATTGACTTTATAATATTTTTTTGTAATTGAATAAATTGTCCTCCTGGTTCTGTTCACTTCACTGCATCAGTTCATACAAATTTTCCCCAATTTTTCTGAAACCATCACCTTCATCTTTCCTTCAGCACAATATTACTCCCTTTCATTCACATAACCTATTCAGTCATTCCTCAATTGATGGATATCCTCTCAGTTTCCAATTCTTTGCTGCCACAGAGAGAACTCTTGGCAGTCATTTTTCACCTTTCTCTCTGCTCCTTCCACCACCACCACCAATACCACAAACTCTTCCATCCAGTGGCTTCGTTGTTCCTCAAACAAGAAATTTCACTTCTAAGGCATTTTCATTAACCTCTACCTTCCCAACCGCCTTCCAGACCTAGTTAAAATTCTACCTTTTACAAAATGATTTCCCTGATCCCATTTAATACAAGTGCCATCCTGCTATTGGTTATCTCCATTTTTATCCTGTATATAGCTTGTTTATACATAGTTTACATTTTGTCTTCCCTATTAGAATGTGAACTCCTTGAAAGCAGGTACCCCATACTTGGCACAGACAGGATCTAACATATAATAGATGCTTACCAAGATCTTTTTGGGAGGGGAGGGGGAGGGGAATAACTTCAAATAAAATAAATGTGTATCAACTGCTTTTAAAAGGCTAAGTTTCATCTTCTTGTTCCCTTCATGCCCCAGTGTATTATCTATAACAAGAGCATTGTTTATTGAAAGACAAGTACTTCCATTCTTTAAAACCACTTTCTATAGTTGATAGATTATAGATTACAGACTCAAATTTTTAGGGCTGGAAGGGATCTTGTAGGTCACCAAATTCAACCCTTTCATTCTATAGACTAGAGACTTAAGTCCTGAGATGTAAAGAATAAGTAAGTGGTAGAACAGATATTCAAACCCAGGGCTCTTGACTACAAATTCACTACTGCTTTTACCACACTGTGTTATTCTTCCTTTCTTGTCTTTTAAGATGGGGGGAGGGGCAGGGAGAAGGAATTACTTTATAGCCAGTAATCTCTAGGAAGGTTTGATTGAATCATCAAAAATCACCCGCCTCTGATCTCTGAACAGCAACAATGAGCAGTGACTAAACTTGAACTAGCCAATTTTGTTCTTTATCCTGCAATATGTTTCTGGTCAATATCACTTTCATATTTATCACTTTTATACTTTCAGTCAACACCAGGAGGAAATCATAATTTGTTCCAAGTGGATATGCAGCCTTGAACATCCTTTTAAGAAACAACAATGAGAAGTTTGTGGGGATTTGCGCTCTGTGGTAAAGCAATATTTGTCTGTTAAAAAAGCAACTTGAAATGACTGGGTTGGCTTTTCAGGGTTTTTATATGACAAATGGTGGATGTGGGCACAACTGTCCTTCCTGAATAAGGTGACTTGAATGTGTACCTGCTAGTTTAATGCTTCAGCAGAGTGAGGATAGTTAGGGCAGTGAGGTGGATTTCAACACTTCCTAGCTCTGTGACCTTGGGCAAATCACTTAATCTAGTTTGCCTCAGCTTTCTCATCTATGGAATGAATTGAAGAAGGAAATGGTAAAGCACTTCAGTATCTTTACCAGGAAAACACCCAAAGAGGTCCTGAAAAGTCAGACACAACTGAAATGACTAACAATAATGCATGCAGGAAAATATATATATATATACATATGTATATATTAAATATATAATATATATCTCAAATGTGTTATTGAAGGTCATATATGTACAAATTTATATATTTTATATAACATATAAAAGATCATAAAACATTTTAATAATTAGAGTTTTTATATATGACATATATTAGACCTTTATAAATGAAAGATCCTATTTATATACACGTAATATAGATTTAGATATAAAAACAGAAGTAGGATTTTAATCCAAGTTTATGTGTATGTAAATGTATACATACAAATATAAACATACATGCACACATGCGCATATACAGACATCCATACACTCCCTACTCCACCCAAGGCCCATTGAAATTCCCCCATTGGAGAATTATTCCTTTGAATGAAGTCACTGTCCTTATATAAAAGAATTTCTCAAGAATTGGGTAGATGTTCCTTTAAACAAAACACATATATTGGCATACATTTAGATAATACCTAAAGATTCTGGTCTCCATATAGTACAATTTACTTCAGACTTTGAAAAGTCTTTGCATGCATTATCTTATCTGAACTTCACAATAGCCTTTTAAGGTAGATACTATGGAATATTATCAATATCTTACAAATGAGGAAACAAAATAATGGGATCCTAGATTAAGAGCAGGAATTCCATCTTCCTCATCGATTACATTCCCCTTATGATACAGATGAGGATATTTAGGCCCAGAAAGCTTAAGTGACCTGCCCAGGGTAATACAACTTGTACATATTTGAAGGAAAAATTGGAACTCAAGTCTTTCTGACTCCAGGTTCTGTACTCTTTCCCACTAGATGAGGGTCATCTCAGCCTCTTGGGACCCTTAATTCTCTTCAAGACTCACCTCAAGTGCAATTACTATTCAGAGACATTTCCTAATTTTCCTAGTTGTCAGCTATCTATTCCTAATTACTTTGCTTTTTATTTGGTATAGATCTTGTATTTATTGATTCAAATGAAGTTGATGAAAGGAGTCCCTGATTAATTTCATAATGTCCCTTGTTGAGATCATAAACCATGGATTTATAACAGATTGGCATCTTGCTGAGACTATGCAGAGAACTCTGATAAGTTACATGTAGTGATGTTCAGATAAATGTTTAACAACTAGCTTTTCAAAAAACACGATACTTGTTTAAGGTTAATGACATTATTCACATTTTCTTTATCACTCTCAAATTTAGACAATCAATAAAACAATAAACCAAGTTCTGATTTGTAGTTTATCAATTTTTGAAGTGTACATTGAAAATTTAACAATCATGTCTTATAAGCTGACTAGTTAGCACTGGGACATACCTGCTTCCATATGATGGGCAGAGAGATGAATGGCAACTAAGAATAAAAGTATATTAACCCTTGTTAGAAGAGGCATCCTTTTCCCATGGTCTTATAAAATGAAATGTAATACCATCTTCATGTATTTTCTCTCCAGGACTTTTAGATGGGAGTGCAGAAAAAGGATGAGAAATGGGAGATTTTTTTCCCCTTTTTAAGTCCAAAGCAGTCTTGTGATTTGCAGGAAAGGCATATGATGAGCCAAAGAGAGAGAGAGAGAGTCCTTCACCTCTAGCTGCTAGCTTTCCATTCTGTCTCCCCCCCCCACCTCCCCCATTTTGGGACATAGATCAGAAACTAGAAATTTTGTGACTTTTGTACCTTCATATTCATTATGTCATATAATCTAAGTCTCAGTAAGGAGTCTGCAGGAAGGGCAGGGGATACCTTTCACATTAATAAATAGGGGGGAGGATTCTTAACTAAACAGGGGATAGAGATGATCATAGATTAAATGGAAATATGCCCCATCTAGCTCCTACTTAATGAACCTGTTTACATGAGTCTATAATGGACAATTCCTTCCCTCAACTTCAGAACATGTACAAGTACCACATGTGGTGAAGTAAAGTTTTTAACTGCTCGACAGAACTTCTTGTACACACAAAAGATTCAAGCTATATCTCATTTTCTTTCTTTCTTCCTTATTGGATTTCCAGTGAGAAACATTGTTAGAAAGTTCCAGGCAAGGAAGGAGACTTTTCTTCCACCTGGCTACCATGTGTCCCAGAATACTTCTTTCATTTTATTCTTTTTTGATACTAGGTGAATGAGTTGTTTTTCATCCTTGGTTTTCTAAGAGGATCAATGACATCATAGGGTGATGTCTGGACTCAAGGATGAATTGAAGTGAGGTAGGGTTGCACAAAGTCATCAGCCTCACTCTCTCTTCCAGAGTCATCAAAGTACAGTGGCAGGACAAATGTCAAAGTGACTGAAGATAGGTCAGAATGCAATGGTTGACTTTGACTTCTTACATAACTATCCAAGCTCTGACCACTCCACAGCACCTATTTCAGTTGTCTTCAAGGCCATTGGAACATATTGTTCTTATCTGCACATTCCACTGGAGAAAATCTTCCTATGCTTGGGGGGAGACATATCCCTACTTTCAACGGGATTTCATTGTCTACTGAGATGGCTTTACTGGGGTGTGGCTGAGGCACCTACAGCTTCTTGGAGTCACAGGTGAGAGTTAAATGACAGATAGACACCAAAGATGGAGATGCTGCTCAGAAAAGGCTTTTTTAAGTCCTCATATCAGAGATGCTAGTCCTCCCGAAGAATAAATATCCAGAATTGGAATGGGAGGGGTTACAGCCTTCTAAGTTTTGAAAGATTGGAAAAGCCACCAGGGATTCCCTCAGCAGGTAGAATCCACAGCAGAGATCAGCAGAACTGGGAGGAAAAATAGTTGAGTCTGGTAAGGAGTCAGCTCTGAGATGTGAAATTTAAAACTTTTTTTTGTAATGATTTTTAAGTTAAATAAAATAAAATGGGGGGGGGGGGACAGAAATAGATAATTTCTAATTTCCTTTCCAGTTTTAAACACTGTATCTGAAAACAAACACCACAAATACAAAGAAGCTCTAAGTATAATCTATATACTTTTTTTTCCTAAATCCTCATTACTTCCTGTTCACCAGTTCTGATAGATTTATTTCCCAATTTCCCATACTCATTCCATGAGAAATGCAGTGATGATAACCATTTACTTCTTAGAAACTTGGGTGTGGTATGAAATGATTCAAAACCAGTTAGATGACACAGCCCTGATATTCAAAATCATGCCATTCCAAAGTAAAAGGAAATATTTTCTAAGGAAACATATTTTTGATTTGGCTTTTGTTGAACTGATCCCTGATGAAAGGACTCACCTTGAAACCTCAGTTTCTGCCTTTCCCTCTTATTTCTCCCCCCCCCCCTGCTCTCCTTCCTCCCCTACATCTCATCTCCCTGTCTCATCACACCTCACCTCTTAATTTTTCTGTCTTATCAGTGGTGTAATCATCCTGTCATTCACATAGGTAGGCAAACTGCCAATTGGCTATTCCTTAAAACAAATCTGATTAGGTCACTCATTCTCAAAAAACTTCAGAGGCTTTTTTCCTCCTAAAACAAAACACAAATTCCTCAGGCATTTCACAATGGGTCTAGTCCATAATTATAAAGGCTATGATCCATGACTGGAGTGTTCTCTCTTTTTACTTTCATTTAATGGAATATTGAGCTTCTCCAAAATATGACTTAGATACCTAGAGAAAGCCACTCCTAATTTTCTTTGTAAACAGTGGTAGTTTCATTTTCATCTCCAGTGCCTAACACAGTACCAGCCACATAGAAGTCACTCAACAAATATCTGTTGAGTTTAACTGAATTGAATTGATGGTGTGCTCTCCCCTCTCCCTCATCACAATTATCCACATTCAATTATTTGACATATCTTGTCAATTCTATCTCAACATCCCTTGTATCTTTCATTCCTCCACGTTACATAACAACAATCCTAGTTCATGTCTTTATCAAAAAATCACTTGGATTACTATAGTAGTCCTAACTAGTCTTCCTGAACCCACCAAGGAAGCTTCTAGCATCTAGCTTCTTGTGAAGGAAGGGCCCATCTTCCTCATCATAGTCAGAATTACTGCTGACCAATTATTACCAACAGGGAGATAGATAACAAAAGGTCTGGTAGGTCAGTACCCCAATTCCAGACTACCAACTTAGTTTCCAGGGTAGCCTTCCTAGCCATCATCCATAGAGGAAACTACCTAGTACCCTACCTACTACCTACTAGCCCTACCAACTACCACTTACAGGAAAGACAAGTAGTCTAACTGAAGCAACAGGGTACTGGAGATATCATGGACCAGCTGATCAAACCATTACCACTTTAATCCATCATCCAAGATCTGAAAGATAGTTTTTCCAATGTTCCACTGATTTGTTTATGATATTCTCATTTATTTCTAAATCATGTACTCATTTTAAACTTATCTGGTTTACATTGTGAACTGTTGGTCTGTGCTTAGTTTCTATCAGACTATTTTCCAGTTTTCTCAATAGTTGTCAAAATAGTGATTTCTTACCCTAATAACTGGGATCTCTGGGATTATCAACACAAATTACTATGCTCATTTGCTTCTTAACTAATAATAAATTGCTTTTGAGAATTAAAGTTTTGTAGCATGGTTTGAGATCTGCTACTGCTAGTGCCACTTCCCATTCCTTCTTATTGATTCCCTTGATGTTTTATTTCTCTAGATGAATTTTCAATGATTTTTCCAGTTTTATAAAATAATTCTCTGATATTTGATTGGTATGGCATTGACTATGTAAATTAATTTAGCCAGTATTACAAATTATAATATATTTATCCTATTATTTAGAAATAGTTTGATCTATGAAGAGTATTTTATATTGTGCATTTAGATACTGTATGTGTCTTGTCAGATAAATTCCCAAATATTTTTTCTTCTGTTGTTATTGAAATGGAATATCTCTTTCTTTCTCTTCCTGATGGGTTTTGTTGGATATATATATATATATATAAACATATATATATATATATATATGAAATACTGATGACAATTTGTGTAATTTATTTCATATCCTACAATTTGACAAAAATTGTTAATTATTTTGATACATTTTTGTTGACTCTACTACTCTCTAAAGAAATATCATCTGTATAAAGGGGTGGCTAGGTGGCACAGTGAATAGAGCATCGGCCCTGGAGTCAGGAGTACCTGAGTTCAAATCCAGCCTCAGACACTTAATAATTACCTGGCCATGTGGCCTTGAGCAAGCCACTTAACCCTATTGCCTTTCAAAAAACCTAAAGAAAAAATGATAGTTTTGTTTCCTTGTTGCTTATGCTTATTTCTTCATTTTCTTTTTCTTATATTATTGATATAATTCTATAGAGTTTCTTGAATGACATTCTTTTTTTAAAGAAAGATTTTATTTATTTTGAGTTTTACAATTTTAACCCTATTCTTGCTTCCCAAACCCCACCCCCCTCAGAAGGTAGTCTGTTAGTCTTTACATTGTTTCCATGGTATGCATTGATCTAAGTTGAATATGATGAGAGAGAAATCATATCCTTTAGGAAGAAAAATAAAGTATAGGAGATAGCAAAATACATAAGATAATGGTTTTTCCCCCTAAATTGAAGGTAATAGTCTTTGATCTTTGTTCAAACTGCACGGTTCTTTATCGGGGTTACAGATACTATTCTCCGTGGCAGACAGCCCCAAATTGTCCCCAATTGTTGCACTGATGGAATGAGCAAGTCCATCAAGGTTGATTATCACCCCCATCTTGCTGTTAGGGTATACAATGTTTTTCTGGTTCTGTGTTCATGCAAATTCTTCTATGCTTCCCTGAATCCCATCCCTCCTGGTTTCTAAGAGAACAATAGTGTTCCATGACATACATATACCACAGTTTGTTAGGCCATTCCCCAATTGAAGGACTTGAATGACATTCTTTATACAGCATTCTTCTTGTACAACAAATGCTAAAGAGATTTTCCTAAAACTCAGATCTGACCAGGTCACTCCCCTACTCATATAGCTTCAGTGGCTCCCTACTGCTTCTAAATTAGAATATTAAATCCCGTTTGACATTTAAAGTCTTTTACAAGCTGACTGTAATGTCTCTTTCCAGCATCATTGCAAATTCTACATTCCAGCCTAATTGCTATTGTCTATCAATAATATTCCATTTCTCAATTCTGTACAAGTAGAAAATGTCCCTAGAAAGATAACTAAAGGCAAAGAACCTTTTATTCATTTCGTAGAAGAAACATTTAAAGGAAATTATGATATTTAGCCTGGGGAGGAGAATATTTGGGGGAATGAGTCAGCTGTCTTCAATTATTTAAGAGAATATCAGGGAGAGAAATAGTTTTATTTAGTTCCAGGAAGCACAATCAAGAACAATCTTTGTAAGTTGTAATGAGCCATCTATCAGTTGGTTTGATGTCAGGAAAAACTTACTAACAGGGCAACAAACTAGTTTGGTAAATAGTGTTCTGGACTTTGAATCAGAGACACTTGAATTTAAATCCTGATTTAGATACTATGTGACTTCGATATGTTACTTAACTTCTTTCAACCTCAGGTTCCATATCTGTAAAATGAGGATAAAATAGTAAATATTTCCCAGGGCTGCTGTAAGATCAAATGAGATATTTATAAGATATTTTTGCAAAATTTAAAAGTTTTAAATAAATAATAAAGTTTGCAAAAATAACATCATAGTTATTATCATTATTAATGATATTATTATAGTTCTCTGGGAAAGGAATGTACTATCTCCAGAGATAATGGGTTCCCTTTTCTTAGATATTTTGGATATCATCTAGCAGAACCTGGAGTATCACTTGATTGCTATTCTATAGGGGAGACTACTTTTTAGATGGCTGCTAAAATCCCTTCTAACTTCAATATCCTATGTTTCTGTGATATGCCTGGGATGCTATCTCTCCTCATTTCTGCTATTAGTTTTTATCATTTCTTCACTCTCCCCCTCTTACCTTCAAGTAATAATAACATATGCACAGTGCTTTGCTTTGAAATTGTTGTGTGTGTAAAATGCTCAGTGTAGTAGAAACTCTTTCCTGATACCATGTGAAAGATTAATTACAATTTGGTAAAACTCCATTGCAGAACTCCAACTTCTGTCATTATAATGATAAGCAACTCCTTCCAGAGAATGAGAGTCCTTAAGAGTCAACTCCTTGCTTAATTGTTTGTATTATTTCAGCTATCCCATCATCTTGCCTTTATCCTCATTGCAAACCATCTGAATATAAGTGAGATAAAGACAGCTTGCTTGATGTGAATATATATATTTAGATTTTACAAGCCAAATGGGGTTAAGTGGCTTGCCCAAGGCCACACAGCCAGGTAATTATTCAGTGTCTGAGACCGGATTTGAACCCAGGTACTCCTGACTCCAGGGCCAGTGCTTTATCCACTGCGCCACCTAGCTGCCCCTATAAATATATATTTTTATATAAATACATGTACACACACACACACACACACACACACACACACACACACACTCACACTAAGGCTTTGTTTTTAGGTGGCAAGTAGCCCCACAGTCTCAGCTGTACTTATATTTTATTGCAAATCAGCTCCCTGAGGATCAAAAATAGCTCTCATTTCTTCTATGTAGCAGCATAATTTGGGCATGAGAACTATGGGTATTGATACTGATCTTTCCTGGCCAATAGTGAATTCATAATTAGCTAATCTTTGCCAAGGAACATGCAACATAGCACTGATCAAAATATACATTATTTGGTTATTATCTGTTCCCACTTGAAATCTTGATTCAAATACAAAATCTCTTAACTTTTCAATGACAAACTCCTTCAAAGATAAAATTCTGATTTGTACATTGAATATTAAATTATAAAACTACTAAGTCTCCTTCCACCAGTTTGTGTAAACAGTACTATCTTGATATAAAATCACTCCCAAAGCTCTCAAACTAGCATCAATATTTAGCATCAAACTCAAAGGTCAAAAGGTATAATTGATCAAAGCTGGTTCATCTTAGGGGGGAAGGAGAAGTAGGTGCTATTTTTCCTTTATTTTTCTTTTTCACTTTTGAAAGTATTTTTTCCAATTACATGTAAAGATAGTTCTCAACACTTACATTTACTTTTTTGTAAAATTTTGAATTCCAAATTTTTCTCCCTCCCTTCCTTCCTTCCTCCCTCCTCAAGAAAACAAGCAATCTGATATAAGTTATATAAGTTCATTCATGGTAACCAAATTTCCATATTAGTCATAATGTGAAAGAAGAATGAGAACATACAGGAAAAACCACAAGAAAGAAAAAGCAAGAAATAGTTTTTTTTTTAAAAAGTGAAAATAGTATTCTTTGATCTGCATTCAGATGCCATAGTTCTGTCTCTGGATGTGGATGGTATTTTCCATCTCAAGTCTCTTAGAATTGTCTTTGATCACTGCTGAGGAAAGTTGATGATGATAATTTTTGAAGATCATGACATCAAGATGGTGATGCCTTGACAAGTTTGTGAATTGAATTAGAGTGTGGGCATGCTATGCTAGGTCACCAGTTTCACTTTCTCCTCCAGAGGTAACTGGGTCCTGTGGCCAGGAATGAATCAAGATGCCTGGATTTGTCCAAGATTGATCATTACACAGTATTCTCCTGGTTTGTATAGTGTTCTCCTGGTTTTGCTCACTTTACTCAGCATCAGTTAATATAAGTTTTTCCAGCTTTTCTGAAATCTGCCTGCTCATCATTTCTTATAGAATTTTTATTACAATCATATACAACAATTTATTCAGTCATCCATTCCCCAATTGAGGGGAACCCCAAATCTTTGTCACCACAAAAACAGTTGCTATAAATATTTTTGAGCCTCTGAATATTTCCCTCCTTTAAAAGATCTTTCTTGGGATACAGACCTAGTAGTGGTATTGCTAGATCAAAGGGAATATGTGCAATTTTATAGCTTTTGGACATAGTTACAAATAGTTCTGCAAAGTTTTTTGATCAATTCACAACTCCATCAACAATGCAATAGTACCTCAGTTTTCTCACACTCTCTCCTAACATTTATCATTTCCCTTTTCTGTCATATTAGTCAATCTGATAGTGTGAAGTGATACCTCAGAGTTGTTTTAATTTGCATTTCTCTAATCAGTAGTTATTTAGAGCATTTTTATATGATCATAGATCACTTTAATTTTTTTATCTGAAAGCTGCTTGTTCATATCCTTTGATCATTAATAAATTAGGGAATAAACTGTATTCTTATAAATTTGACTCAATTCTCTATATATTTTAGAAATGAGTCCTTTTCCAGAAACCCTGGCTGTAAAAATTCTTTTCCATCTTTCTACTTTCCTTCTAATCTTGATTGCATTGGTGTTTTTGTCCATAAATTTTTTTAATTTATTGTAATCAAAATTACCCATTTTGCTTTTCATAATTTTTATATCTCTTCTTTGATCATAAATTCTTTTCTTCCCCATAGAGATGACAGGTAAATTATTCCTTGCTCTCCTAATTGGCTTATGTTATCTCTAAATTGTATACCCATTTCCACCTGGTTGGTGCATTTTGTGAGGAGTTAACCAAATCTTTTAAAGTTTATTTTCTTTTTCTCAAACAACTCCAAACTGGTTCAATGGATTTAGAGAGTTTGTTGTGTTTTTTTTTTGTCATTATATTTTTGGTTCTTTGTGGTGTATATTATCCAGTGAGATTGTTGAGACATTAAACAAGAGCAGGAAAATTATTTAAAACTTTACATTAGTAACTACTAAACCCTAGAAAAATCCTTAATTCACTGTAGACATGATGAATTAAGAAGTGGATCTATCTTTTTTGGATTAGTGCCCAAGTACCAATGATCCATATTCACTTAATTATGGTCCTACAAAACTGTGTTGTTAATTTTCAGTCTTTTCCAATATACTGTGACTCAAATTGGGGTTTTCTTGGCAAAGTTACTGGAGTGGATAGCCATTTCCTTCTCCAGCTCATTTTACAAATGAGAAAACTGAGGCAAACAGGGTTAAGTGACTTAGGATCACAAAGCCCATAAGTGTTTGAGGCCAGATTTGAACTCAGGAAGAAAAGTCTTCCTATCTCCAGACTTAGTGCTCTATCCACTGTGCTACCTAGGGAGCCCCTACAAAACTGACACATCAGCTGACAACCTTAGCTCAGCTCCCTTTAATCACATTAATATTTCCATTAATCTTTCCTCAGGTTGTTCAAATTTTTTAGTTTTTGGTTTATTTTTTCCATAAACATTCCAAAAATAATCTTCTAAATAAGCCAACACCTGTAGGTAGTTCATGATACTGTTAACTGTTGAAGAGTGGAAATTGCTTCAGGGATGCCTTGAGACCTAAGCTCTGACTAAAAATAGTCTGTTGGACTTGTGAATATTGTTTCCTTTTTTATCTTCTTTGACCAATGGAGCATCCATGAAGTAGCTTCTGTGTAAGTCCATTATGAGAGGTTCTGACTGCTTAACAAACAGTTTAAGACACTTTGATTTCTTGACATGTTTAATACTTTCGCTTAAAGTTTTGTGGTCCTAATTCATTTGTATCTCTTAGCTTTTTTTAGTCAGGTGTGGAAAAAGTATTTTTGAATTTTTGATGATATAATTGATAGGCTGTTATTTTAGCTAGTATCTGAGACCTTCATTATAAATAGAATTTTCTGTGCCTTGCCTTTGAAGGATCTAAGTCTGTAAATTGATGGGCTTATTGGCACATCCCATGTCCCACTCCCACATTCTTCACATTAAGCTGCTCTCTCAGGTTTTAGGAAGTCTTCAGAGTCAAATAATTTCTCAATTGATCTTTGACTGAAAATTCTGGAGAAATTAGTGTTAAAATACTACCACTCACTTCTATATTATGTGCGCCTACAAAAGCTAATGATCAAACTATTCGCATACTAAATCCAAATTTGTAACTTGTAGTATGTTGATTGGATCTTGAATGAAATGCAATCAGTTAAAGATAAGGCTGATATAAGAGATGTTCTCTAGATCTGGATATACTAATGCTAAAGTATCTGCTTCTTTGTCAACACCAACTACTTTAGCCAACTTCAGACTCATTTTAATGTAGCCTAAATAGGAATTGTCTTTCTCACTCAATCCATCAATTCTTTACCCTTTCATAGGTTATAATGTTGCTTTCCTGAAATGCCATTCTTTTTTTTAATGCCACTTTTTTTTTTGGCTTTTGCAAGGCAAATGGGGTTAAGTGGCTTGCCCAAGGCCACACAGCTAGGTGTCTGAGTTAAGTATCTGAGACCGGATTTGAACCCAGGTACTCCTGACTCCAGAGTGGGTGCTTTATCCACTGCACCACCTAGCCACCCCATGAAATGCCATTCTTAAAGGACTGGAACACAGGGGTTACTTGACAACCATTTTTTAAAGACAGTGATACACTTTATCTTTATAGTTTTCACTCCCACTTTGATTTGGAATACTTATTGTTTGAGCAGAAAGGACTCACCTATCATAAGTGCTGATACTAAGTTGATCATCTTGATAGTTTGTAGCATCTTTTATCCTTGGTCCCAACCATTTTTTTCCTAATTCATCTTTTGACACACCAAAATGATATTCCTCTTTTCTTTGTACTAACTATTGCTATGTCCATCCAAGTCATAGTTTCAAAAAAAAAAAAGATACTTCTGTTACTTTTTCATTTGTACAGGATTGGTGGGAAACCTCCATCAGAGGACCCAGATCTTTGACCCTTAGATCTCTGATTACTTCGCAGAGTCTTATCTGTTGTTCAGTCTCTCATCAAGATACTGATAGGTACTTTACAATTACCATAGTAATCACGCTCTCCTGTTTGTTTAATAAAATCCCCATAAGGTTTGATATGTCGAAACTGGACTGTTGAATTTTTATGTTAATTCATTTTTGTGGTTCAGAAGTAATATTCAAAATGATTTACTATTTTTAACAACTCACTAAAATTTGACAACTTTTTTTTCAAACCAAGACCAACTAGGTATTCCTTTAGGGCAGCTAGGTGACATGGTGGATTGAGTACTGGACCTGAAGTTAGGAAGGATCATCTTCCTGAGTTCAAATTTGGCCTCAGACACTTACTATGTGACCTTGGGCAAGTCACTTAATCTTAGTTTGTCTTAGTTTCCTCATCTGTAAAATGAGCTGGAGAAGGAAATGGCAAACCATTCCATACCTTGGCCAAGAAAACCTCAAAATGGGATCACAAAGAGATGGACATAACTAAACATCTATTCCTTTAGCTCTTGGGAGAACAGCAAGGCTGACATATTTGCTCCAGTTAAATTGCATGTTTCTTTTAGGCTTTAATGTTCTTCTCACTATTAGTCCTTCAATGTGACTCTGTATTCACTACAAACTTCAACTGTCTCTCTCCTTTTTTGGATAATTATGAACAAAATCAGCATATGTTTAGTAACAATATCAATAATAGAAGGCATGTATACAGCACTTAAATGCTCACAAAATTCTTTACACATGTTATCTCATTTAATCCTTACAATAATCTTGTAAAATAGGTATTATAATTCTCATTTTACAATTGAGGTGACCAAGACTTGGAGAGGTCAATGGACTTGTCTGGTGTCACACAGGTAGGAAGTATCAGAGGAAGGATTTGAATTCAGGCCTTCTTGTCTCTAAACATAATCCTGATCATCAATGTGTCAGCTAGCTAGCTACTTGTTGAGATGTTCTTTTGCCATTACAAATGTTGTTGCCAACAATGTCTTTCTTTTCAGTCACTTTTTCTGGGTAATAAGGTGTCTTTTTAAAAAATTTTACATTTTGATTGAATCAAAGTGCTGTGCCTTTAAGATTTCTTAAGAATCTCATTCTTTTCTCCACCTCAGACACCTGACACCACTGTATGGCTTCACTACATTTATAAGTTTCTTTCCCAAGAGAACATAGGACCTTCCCTGAGAAAAATTCTGACTTGGACCTGTGGTTTCACTGAGATGTAATGTTATACTCTAAGGTTCAGGGGAACCTATTAACATTTTCAACTGTTTCTTGCACTCTTAGGGCTCTTTCTTCTAAGTTAACGTCAATAATTTATCTGCAATTAGCTTCTCTTTAATTATTATCATTTCAATTCTATTAAGTATTCCTTCATCTTCTGTGAGAAGTTTGGAATTCAGATTTAATCTTTTTCTGAAACCCTGACATAAAAGAAATTTTTTTGGGGAGGGTGTTAAGTGACTTGCCCAAGTAAATATAAGAAAATTTTGAAGGTTCATATACTTAAGTAAATTATGGAAAACAGGTAAAATACTAGCTTTTTATTTAATGCCTCTCAATGGCAGCAATAATAATGAAATTCATTTTGAATAATAAAAATGTTGTACATAGTATATTCATATCTTTATTTTATCTAGATTGTATTAATTAAGAATGACCCAGATTCAGATGTCTTTTACATGACAATTCAAGATCTAATGAATTCTTAATAATGGGCAATAGAGAAGGAATGCAGAAGGACACTCACACTGAACAGAATGAGCTGCTTGGTGGAAAGGGAGGGAAGGGGAAGTTATGAATCAAAAGGAGAAAACCTTGGTACCAAAATGGATAGACGTCACTTCTCCTTGGGCCATGTCAGTACATGATAGGAATAAATCTAAGCCTGAGAAATAAACAAGAACACACATACTAATACTAATACTACTAGTATTTATCTGGCATTTTAGGTGTGTAAAATACTTTACAGATATTATCTCATTTGATTCTTACAACAACCCTGGGAAGTGAATACCAATATTATCCACATTTTTATATGTGAGGATACTGAGATACAAAGAGGTTTAGTGACTTGTCCAGGGTCACACAACCTCTGTCCTAGACCACATTTGAACTCAGGTTTTCCTAACTCCAATCCCAGTACTTTATCCACTGTACTACCTAGTTGCTTAACTGGGGTCACCTGGAAAGAAATATCTAATGCGTTATGTCTATACTACACTAACAGTACAATGAAACTTCTGGAACTTACCTGACCTAAGTATTGAAGGCTCTCCAAGTTTCTCTCCCTGAAGTTCTATACAATAATTCTGTGTGATGTCCTGAAGAATGTAATGCATGCTTTGAGAGAGTTATCCAAACCATGTGAACCCTGACTTTCACTGACAAGATTGGGTGTCCAATGCAAGTGTGCAACATACCCCTCAGGACTACAAGGATGGTCCTGAAGGGTAGTAGTGTCTTCAGTTTAAACCAATATTTTCCCAGCAAGATTATGGGTGGATTATCATTTAATCTTTCAGATGCAATTGGTTTTTAATAACTAAATACAGGCATAATAACTAATACAGGCATTATAATAGTTAATATAAAACACCCCCCAGCTCCCAAAAGTCTATGACCTATTCTACAAGTGCATCAGAATCCAGGAAAAAGAGAGAGCTCAAAATTAGAGAGGACATGTAGCACAGAAGTAACTCATAACTCATTGTTGTGGGAAGTCCTTTTCTCCCTTTCCCAAAGTGTCCAAGAAGTTCCCCTTAGCTTCCTGGTTTAGCTTTTTGGCAACACTCTTTGTGGAGTTGTACATGGTCTATCATAGGTGCCTTTGTTAGACATTGCCATTGGCCAACCCAGGGAAGCCACTAGGACAATGAGGGAAGAGTGGGGATCTAAAATCTGCTGAACCCTTTGAAATTCACAGTTCTTCCAATCAAAGTGGAATGAGAGAAAGGAAACTGAGACCAAGGTCAAAGTCAAGGCTTTTTTCTTCTCTCCATACCTTCTGCCCCCTCAAAATCAGAGATTTTACTGGAATGGCATATTTACTCCAATCTCTGGAATTTTCATTAACCAACTTTCTATTTTACAGTGGTGCATCAAACTCAAATAGAAAGGGAGCCCTGCATATTGACTTTGAAAATCATAAATAAACATTATCTACATTGCATGGTATTTTTATTTTGTCAAATGAGGGAGAAGGCAAGAGCCAGGAGGATTTCCTTCTCTTGGAGCCAAGACTGCCCCAAGTCCTGTTTTTTAGAGGGAGAAGATTTCAGGCTCCTTTGTCAAATCAAAATGTCACTAAGTTCCTTTACAACACAATCATCATTTTTCTTCATTTTTCTCCCTTCCCCATGAAAAGAGAACCACTGGAAAAAGACAGGAGTCTGTTATAACAAATACGGGAAACAAAGAAAAATAATTACACTGGGTATTTAAATACTGCTTTAAATTTCTAAGGTAGTTTACATACATCACAAACTTGGCATTCTAGATTCCAGTTTTACAGATAAGAAAAGTAAGGAACAGAAAGATTACATGAATTGTCTATGTTCACCCAGATGGCAAGTGTCCTAGGTGAAACTCAAATACCTTTAATTGTCTCTTACTTTTCCTGAGATTAATTTTGCTGGACAGAAACACTGTAGATTCAGCAGGAAATGTTGTAGGGTTTGGAATTGTAGCTCTGGAAGCAATTGAAGTTCACTGCTCTCCTATGCCTTTCCCCTGAAATGAATTGCCTCTGCTGCTGGCATTGCCAGATAAGAAAGGCAGATGGAAAGACTCAGCCCACAATGAGACAGAGAATAAAGTGAGGAGAATAATTCATGAAGTAGACAGCTGACCCTTATCATCCATGGTCACATCTTCAGATTCATAGGTTCTTTTATTGTTAAAACTGGAAGGACCCTAAAAATCATTGAATCTACATAGAAAAATCAAGTGATTTACCCAAGATCCCATAACTAGTTAAAAACAGAGCTGAGCCTCAAATCCATTCTAGTACAGTGGTCTTTTCATTCACAGAATTCTTAAAAATAGGAGGATATTTTAGAGATCATTGAAGTCAACCAGTGTAGCTTACATTATAAAATAACGAGTTTAAAGTTTTAAGGAACCTTAGAATTCTACCTTCTACTCAGGAATCTTCTCTATCACATCCCTGTCAGGGCTAGAGATGTCATTCAATCCCTTTTTGAATACTCCTATGATCAGGAGCTCACTACTCTGTGAAGTTGTGGATTCCATTGATGGGAGGCTTTAATTTTTAAAACATTTACATCTGATAGAAAATTTAGCAATTCCAACAGAATGGGTTAAGAGTTTCAACTAGGGGGGGCGGCTAGGTGGCACAGTAGATAAAGCACAGGCCCTGGAGTCAGGAGTACCTAAGTTCAAATCTGGTCTCAGACACTTAATAATTACCTAGCTGTGTGCCTTGGGCAAACCACTTAACCCCATTGCCTTGCTAAAACCTAAAAAAAAAAAGAGTTTCAACTAGATTTCCTTCAATCTCTTGTTTTCTGGTTCCAAATCTGATACTCTTTCTACAAGTCACGGTGCTTCCTTGGTCTCATATTCTTTGTCTAGCACTATAACTGAATAGCAGTAGTCTGTCAGGAGAGACAGCTTAATGTCACAGAAAGAATACAGGATTGAGAAATCTTGAGCTCCAGTTCCACTGAGACTTTAAATTAGGCATTTTAACTTCTCTATGTCTCAGTTTCCTCACTTGTAAAATGGAGATAATGATAAATAAATAATAAATAATTTAAAGTAAAAAGATAAATGAAATTAATAAATAGTGATGATGAAATGAAGATAATTGGATTGTTGTAAGAGTCAAATGAAAGTAAAAAGGATAATATGAAAAGATTCTATAACTAGAACCAGCTCACATTGGCTTGTGAGAGCCAATTGTTAAATATTCAGTTTGAGCATTTACACCTCAGAAATCAGCAAACATTACATAGCTGACCATAATTCCTTGGGTATTGTTATTGCTATTATCATGACTTCAAAATGTAATGGGGAAATTGTTAATAATGCAGATTAAACTTAAAAGGTGTCAAGTAGACATTTTTCTACTGGAGTGTCAAACATTTATCTTACTGCAGAGATCAAGGGTCACAGAGGCTATCTAGTCTAACATTCTCATTTTACACATGAATAAATTAAGTTGAGGAAGGTTAAGTGATTTGACCTGGGTCACATAGCAGATAAAAGAAGAAGGATTTGAATTCTGACCCTCTGGCTTAAGAGCTTGTGTTTATTTCTACTGCATCACACTAGCCTCCCTGACGTTTCTATCTGTCCCTCAGCTGAAACAGACTGTTCCTGCACTGTCTACTCTCCTTACTCAGTTTGATATTGCATAACTGCAACCCTGGTGATGTGTTCCCTCCCCTCATACACCCCTAAATTTCTTTGTATATATTTTGTATTTATGTTGTTTTGCCCCAGTGGAATATAAGCTCGTACTTTGGTTTGATGTCAGGAGAATCTGAGTTCAAATTTTGCCTCACTCTTAATACTTACTAGTTGTGTAACCTTGGGCGAGCCAATTAATCCTGATTGCCTCAAATCCAGGATTATCTCCTGTTCTATATCTGGTTGCTGGACCCAGATGATTCCAGAGGAGAAAATGAGGCTAGTGACTGAGCACAACCCACCCCTCACGTAAATCCAACTCATGAGCTTGCCATGGCATCACCTCCCTGATGTCATAGTCTCTGAGGACAAAAATCATGATTTGATCAGAAAAGTAAGGAACAGAAAGATTACACGAATTGTCTATGTTTACCCAGATGGCAAGTGTCCTAGGTGAAACTCAAATACCTTTAATTGTCTCTTACTTGTCCAGAGATTAATTTTGCTAGAGAGAAATACTGTAGATTCAGCAGGAAATGTTGTATGGTTTGGAATTGTAGCCCTGGAAGCAATTGAACTTCACTGCTTTTCTATGCCTTTCTCCTGAAGCTGATTGCCTCTGCTGCTGGCATATATAATTAAAGAGAGTTGGAACCTAACTCCAAATATGTATATATATATATATATGAATTCTCTTCTCACTCTAGACTATCCTGCATTCAGCCTCCAAAGTGATTTTCTTAAAGCACAGATGGGACCATCATCCTCTTCCCCCAAATAAACTACAACAACTCCCTGTGACCTCCAGGATCAAAGACAAAGTCCTGTGTGGCTTTCGAAGTCCTTCAAAGATAGCTCCACCTACCTTTCTAGCATTTTACACCTTACTGCTGATCTAGTCATTGACCTCCTAATCATTCCAGAAACACGACAATCCATCTCTCAGGTCTAGGAATTTTCTCTGTCTGGCCCCAATGCCTGGAATGCTCTCCCCCTCATCTCTACCTCTCTAGTTTCCTTAAATCCCATTTAAAAGCCTGTCTTTTACCAGGGATCTTTCCCAGTTTTAATTCTAGTGTCATCCTTCTATTAATTATTTTCCTGTTTATCTTGTATAAAAGTTGCTTATAAATATTTGTTTGATTGTTGCCTCCCTCTCTTTAGATTGGGAGCTCCTTGAGGATAGGGATCACCTTTAACTTTCTTTTTATATCCCTGGAGCTTAGCTTGGTGCCTAGCATCTGGTAAGCTAAATGCTTATTGACCGACTGACTTCTACCATATCAGCCCCAAGGCACATGGTAGATACTTAACAATGCTTGTTCAATTAAATTCATTTGAATTGAATTTGATGTTCTCTTAGAAGAAGAACAAGTGGTTACTAACAATCTAACTTATCAAATAAAAGTATTTTTAGTTAGTCTTCCTGTGCTCTGATTTCCCTAAAAACAAACAAAAAACCAAATCCTCTTTCAGAGAAAAACAAATGACCTTTGCTGTACCTATCTCTATGTTCACACTTGCCTAAGAAAGAAAAAGCTTAGGTGATTTTGTGGGTGGAGTCTTTCAAAATTAGGAAGGTAAAAAAAAGAATATCTAATCCAACAGAGTTCTGGGTCAGTATTTCCCCTATTTAATGTACTTACAAAATACTTTCAGGGTTAAAAATGAAATGATTCAGTCTCTAAAGCAGGTGTGGCCAACCCTTGGTCTGCAGGTCATATGAGACCCTCAAAATCCATTTATATAGCATTATTATACTCATTGATTATATGGGTCACATTATAGTCATAAATAAATATTAAGGGGCAGCTAGGTGGTACAATGGATAGAGCACTGGCCTTGGAGTCAGGAATACCTGAGTTCAAATCCGGCCTCAGACACTTAATAATTAACTAGCTGTGTGACCTTGGGCAAGTCATTTAACCCCATTGCCTTGCCAAAAAAAAGTGTTGTCACAAATAAATATTAAATTCTATTTGAGACCCTTGACAAGTTTTCATTAGGAGATGTGGCCTCGAAGACCTAAAAGGTTGGACTACTCCAGGAGGGTTTGGAATACATCTGGGGGAACAACATGGAAAGGTTGGTGAAATTTGGGGGGAAAATTGAGAAATTGTAACCTATTTTCATACCAAAATAGTGCTACAATAAGAAATTTTTATAATCACAATTCAGTGGAAGGTGTTCCTTGGAACAAATATGGTAAAGATACCCCTCCAGAAGCATTGCTGAAGCATTCAGCAAGGATTCAGTAGAAACCCATTACAGTATCATACGTGCATTTTAATTGGTAGTTTTTCTCATCTCTAAACGAGGGAGTTTTATATAAAATCTGACTCTTCCCTGCTTCCTTCCATTCCCAAGAATCTAAGATTCTATTAGCAATTTTCTGGTCTTTTCTAGAGGACAGGAAGAAGGATGGGTATCGAAAGAATAAGTCGAAACTGGAGTGTAGTTTCTGATATTTGAACTTTTACAGCTATATTTTTGCCAAGAAAAATTGGAGAAGATTGGAATGACTAAACAGCAAAACAAAAATCATTTTGCCACCTTCCTCTCCAAAATGTTCCACGGTGGGGCTGACCAAGTAGAAGAAAAAAAAAAAACCGCAAAGCTTGTTGGATTTGGAGTTAGATCCCAACTCTCTTCATCACCTTTGTAACCCCTAGACCCATCACTGAGTCTTTGTGTACCTCTGCTTCCACGCCTGTAAAATGAGAGCGTTGGATCTAGATGAACTGTGAGGTCCCTCCCAGCTCTAAGTCCTATGGTAATCTTGTCAAATCCGAACTAATGATATCGGACAAGGTTCCAAAATGAAAGCCTAAGTTGTAATAACCAATTCTTCCTAGAACTCTCTCTCATTGTACAGAAGTATCTCCCAAAGGCGAGCTTAAATGGCCTCTAGTCAGGTATGTGTTGGCGGGTAGGAACCTGACTTCTTAGTCTCTTCCAACTCTGAGGAGAGCCGAAGTTTAAACAGGTTGTAACCTGAGCTTCTCCAGTTTTGCAAGAGAGCATTAGGCACCAGAGACAAAAGCACCTGGAAGGGTTCCGACGGTCTGCCTACCTTCGCTAGTAACAGAGTCGAGGGGATAAAGGTCTGAAAAGTTTTCACCTTACCCCCAACTTTAGAACTCGATTAATGGGCTCTCTGGGCGCTGGGGGCCCCGGTCTGGGGGAGGGAAGCCGGGCAAGGCGGGGTGCCCTACTGAGATAAGGACAGGGTGAAGGAGGAAGAGGAGGGGGAAGACTGGCATTCCCAGGAGCAGGAAGCAATATAGATGGAGAGAACTTACGTCTCTGTCCGGGAGCTGGGCTGCTAATAGGGGTGGAGAGGCCGGGGCGCCGCCGGGCCTGGGGAGGGGGCCTGGCTCCTTGGCCCCCGCAGGAAGGCTGCGCAGCTGGCGGGAGAAAGCGCCGGCTCTTGGAAGCTGCCCTGGCCTCCGGCGCTGTGGGTCTGGGCTATGATTCAGTCCGCAGGCTCCCCAGCCGGGCGGGGGTTGGAGTTACTGGAAAAGTAGAGGGGGGGGGCAGGGGAGGGAGCAGGAAGAAAAGGGAGGCGGGAAGACTTTTGCAATTTCCCTTCCCGCTCCGGACTCTTGGTACTCCTGGGCACCCAAAGGAATTCGGCCACTTTTAGTTTTCCGGGGAACAGCTAGAGAATGGCCCTGACGCAGGAGCATTTAACCTCTCGGGCTGTCCGTTTGGGAGAGAGATGGTGGGAAGGAGAAGTTGGCAAAGAGAGAAAGGGAGGAGAAAGTGGGTGGTGTGTTTGTTGGAGGGTGGGGGAAGAGAAAGACAAATGAAATCTAAGACTACTGGACCCCCTAAGAGAAAGTACTGCTTTCCTCCTCCCTCCCTATAGGTCCCAGTTCCTGGGTCCTTCCATTTCACCTCTTTCGGCCCCAGTCCCTTCCCCATAATTCCAAGGACCGAAGTTGACCCTAAAAAAGACAAAGAATAAGACCTTCTAGACCTCTTCTGGCTGTCCCAGTACAAGGAGCCTCCTCACCACGGTTTGGGACCTGAAACACAAACTTGAGATATCCCTAATCAAAATTCAAACAGAACGTGGAGTCCTGCAAAAGCCTCCCCTTTTAGGAGGATTAAGAAGAGAAGAGATGGGAAGGGGAGAGAGAGAGAGAGAGAGAGAGAGAGAGAGAGAGAGAGAGAGAGAGAGAGAGAGAGAGAGAGAGAGAATCTCTAGGGAAACCAGCTAAGAGGACTTCTTGTCCTAAGTTAGGATTTTGAAAATTAATTTGAATAAATTTCTAGAAATAGTTCACTCACACACACACACACACAACTGTGCTGTCAGCAGGGACAGAGGGACCACTTTGCTCAGTTACATGGAATTTCCAATTTCCTTCCAGGCCTAAAGTGGTATTTTGGGGACATTCCTCTTAAAAGGCTCAATGATATAAAGAATGTTAATAGAGTTCATCTAGTCCCAGTCCCTCAAGTTATTTATGAGAAACTGAAACTCAGAGTAGTTACATAGACTACATATGGTTAGTTAAGCAAGTGGGAGAACTGGGTTCTGGTCTCAATTGGTTCATTCATCCTTCCTCCAATTATGCCTAAATGATGGGTGGGATTCTCACCTTTGTTAATAGTGTAAGCCTCCTCTGGAGGGAGGAAAAATGGTTTGGACCTATATGAACTGCTGAAATTCAGTTTTCTTTATTATATGTGCCCTCTCTCCTCAGCCCCTGGGGAAAGGGGTCCTGCATATTCTCCTCTCCAAAGTGTTCTTGTCTCTCCTTTTTCTGGGATCTTTTTTAATTCCACCTTCCATCCATCTCCAATCCCCAGTCATGCCACGTTTCCATGTTTCTGAGGATGAGCAAAAACTCCAAATTTTAGCAATTTAAGATGGGCCTGGATTTAGAATAACATCAGTCTTAAAGATCATAAAAAATAAAAGCAGGAAGACTCCCTTCAATTTCATTACCACCACCACCACTACCACCATCAATAATAAAAATGCCATAGTGCTTGAAGATGTGAAACACTCTTGCAATCCTGGTTGAATGGTCTACCTAAGATGTGTCACCTTCATGAGAATAACATATAGTCTTTATGTATGCTCCATCATTATCATTTCAGAAATCATCTTAGAGGACCTCATTAAGGCTGGTTTGCTCCATAAATATTTAATAATAGTTGTGTATTCTATCCAAATAAAATTTTGCTACATGTTATATTTAAAAGTGATTTTATCTTCTATTTTAAAGCTTCTCTGAAACAAACATCTCAGAAATTGCATAGAATCTCAGAATTTAATTGGAAGAGAATTCAGTAACTATTTTAAATTCAATGGTACCTGTACAGGAATCTCCTCTCAAGTAAAGACTGTATGATCCTGAGAGCATATTGTCAAGGAGATTCCTATTGATATATGGCTTAAAGTCGATTTTCTGTGATCCCTAAAAAGACAGCCTCTCTAGGCCTTTTCTCATTGCCCTAAATTGTCAGTACATAGAATGCTAGATCTGGGAGTCAATCAGCCCTGATTTGAAAGCCTGATACCTACAAGCTGTTTGACCCTGCTTAAATCACATTAGCATTGTCTGCTTTAGTTTTCTCATCCTTCAAATAAGGATAATTATGGTACCTACCTCAAAAGATTTATAGCAGTGTTTTATGGTAGTAGAGAATTGATGCCCATCAATTGGGGGATAGTTGAACAGTTTGTGGTAAATGATTGTGATAAAATACTATTGAGACATAAGAAATGATGAGTAGGGCAACTGGGTGGTGAAGTAGATAGAGCACTGGCCCTGGATTCAGGAGGATCTGAGTTCAAATCTTCCCTCAACTATTTGATACTTACTAGCTGTGTGACCTTCTTAACTCCCTTTCCTTCTCCACACACACATCCCCCCCCCCCGCACACATAGAAATGACAAGAAGACTGATTCCAGAAAAACCTAGAAAGACTTCCATGAACTGATGCAAAGTAAAGTAAGCAGGAGAACATTGTACACAGTAATAGCAGTATTGTAAGATTGTCTTAACTATTCTAAACAAGATGATAATTCAAGTTAATTCCAAAGGACACATGATGTAAAATGCTCCAGAGAAAGAAATGATGGTTCCTGAATGGATCTCAGAGCATAGTATTTTTTGCTTTTCTTCAAGTTTTTTTCTTTTGTTCTGTTTCTTTTTCATAACAAGACTAATATTGAAAATATTATACATGATTACACACTAGATTTGAACTCAGATCTTCCTGACTCCAGACTCAGTACTTTATCAACTTGCTGTCTCATCTAGCTGCTTCTAAATTAAATACAAGACTCGAGAAATGTTTTACCCAAAGCAAAGAACCAAAACACTATTCATACTTTAGTCCTGGATACCATTCCTCTCTTAACACACTGCTGTCTTTTTTGCACTTGTCTTTTTTAAAAAGGCTGCCATATCACTTTTTAAATTTTTTTGCTTTTCATTTGATATTTTATTTTATTTTTTCAATTACAAGCTATGAAAGTTTTTCAACATTTATCCACTTGCATATTTATAAGCTGTACATTTTTCTACCATGTTCCCTTCCCACCTTCTTCCCCTTGGTGGGTGATAGATAGTCTAGTAAAAGTTGTAGATGTACTTTTGTGCTTAACATATTTACATATTAGTCATTTTATATATGAGGGATTAGGACTAAGGGGAGAAAAAGGAAACCATGGAAGAGAAAGGAAAGAAATAAGAAAAGTTTTCTTTTTTAATGAACATAGTATCCATTTAGATTCTGTGAGGTTGTGTCCGTGTCCCCCCCCCCCCCCCACCGATATAGATGACATTGTTGCTGAGAGGAGCTGGATTTATCATAATTGATCAATGTTGTTGTTAATGTGTACAGTGTTCTCTTGGTTTTTCTCCCTTTGCTCAGATTCAGTTCTTGTAATTCTTTCCAGGTTTCTCTGAAGTCCAACCATTCATGATTTCTTATAGAGCAATAGTTTTCCATAACATTCATATACCATTCAGCCATTACCCAATTGATAAGCATTCCCTCAATTTCCAATTCTTTGCCACTACAAAAAGAGCTGCTATAAATACTTTGAAAATGTGGGACTTTTCCCATTTTTATGATTTTTTTTTTGTATTTAGGCCTAGTATTGATATCCTGGGTCAAAGGGTATCAATAGCCATGTCATACTGTTAATTCATAATGAGCTTTGAAGTTAAGCAAACCTCCTTAGTCTTTTTTCAAATGAGTTGTCATGTACCCAATCTCCATATCCTGTACTTAAGAAGTTGATTATTTGAAGTTAAATATATGTATCCAAGCTATGTGTGAGATCTGAGTTACCTTTTACCTCTCTCTCTCTCTTTTGGAGCATCTTTATTTCAATTCTTACCTGGACCTTAGTTACTAAATGGGCATTGCCTCAGATAGACTGAGACCTGGGACAGATCTAATTTAGAAAGGCCAAGGTCACCCACTGCATCCTAGCCATCACCAGTTGTCTTTACTTTTGTCTTGCCACTGGACTTCAATGACTAGAGGCAGAAGTGAGGCTGATGACTTTTCAAAACTCTGTCTCATAAGTACAATTTACAAACATGTCAAGACATTACTTTTGTGATGTCATTGGTCCTCTTTGAGAACAATATTAGGACTATTTCCCTTAGCAATCTCCTTTATTCCTATGTCTCCCCACCCCCAGCCTTCATCAGTCTCAAATCCAAATCTTCAGTTCTAGTCCTTCACTGATCTCCTGCTCTACCTTTTCAATGGTCTACCTGACATCTCTACCTTAAACTTAATATGGCTAAAACCAGACACAGAATTTCCTTCCAAAACTTTCTGTTCCTCACTTCCAAATTTCTGTTAATGGTACCAACATACTCTGAGTTACCCATACTTACAAATTCAGTCATCTTTGGCCCTTCTCCCTTATCTCCTTCTCCACATCTGATCAGTTGCAATTTCTATTGATTAGTCCTTGAAATGTCTTTCACACCTGCCTTTACATTCTTTTTTGCCAAACCTCTAGTTCACATTCCTATAACCTCTCAATCACTATTGCAATAGCCTCTTAAGCAATCACCCTGCCTTCACATTCTCACAATACATCTCAGACATTTCTGGCAGATTAATTTTCTTCTGATTCTGTAGTTGTCTTGCTTAGGAACCTCCAACAGTTCCCTAGCTCTCTTCTTCCCCCTTAATAAAAACCAAATATCTGACCAGTGCAATTTTTTTACCAACATGTCAACTGTGCCTCATACCGCTGTTTCCTTTTCCTTACTTTGTGCTCCAATCAAATTGGATTACTCTCCACCCCTCATCATAGTTTGTCTTCTCCTGTCTCCAATCTTTTGTTCATGCCATCTTTCTTTTATATACAACTGCTCTTCAATTTATAACATTAGGGAATTGCCTGGGGCACTGAAGAGATGAGTCACCTGCCCAAGGTCTTAGATTTAGGTCAGAGGCAAGACCTGAGTCTAGGTCCTGAGATCACCTCCCTAACCAGCAATTGGGATGCTTTTTGGAAAATATATATTACAAAATAGTTTGTGGAAATGTGGAAATGTCTAATAATTCTTGTTTTTCTGCTAATCTCCAGTAAAATTTAGAGATGCATTGTACTAGGTAAAGAATCAATGAATTTTTTTTTGCACTTCCCCATTACTATAATTATTATTTGTTTCAAGATATTTCCTCTCAATGATATCTGTACAGATCACCACAGTGTCCTGGGCAGGAGGAGAAGCTATTACATAAAGGTAAAACCCAAACTCATTTTTTTCTTAGCACTAGGAGGAGGCCATTATGAAATTGTCTGTTGGAACATATTTGGTACCTTTGTGTTATCTAACAACCAACAAGTTTAAGAATGCTGTGGTATTGTTCTTTCTTTCCCTAGTTTAACAATTCAATTAATTAACACAATCAGTATGATTTGTTACCACCAAGAAGTCGTATTGGCCTCCAAATCAAAAGTAAGATCTTTGGGGGAAGCAAGAACAATAGCTCTATATTTTGTATTAAACCTATTGTAGATATTCAACAAATATTTGTTGTTGGATTGTTAAACCTAGCAAAAAGTGCTGTGTGTGTGTGTGTGTGTGTGTGTGTGTGTGTGTGTGTTGAGGGGGGTATTGTTAGAATTATTGCTGATAAAAGCAAAAATAAGGTGGTCAGAATAAGGTGCTAATATAGCTCCCTCAAATTCTGCAAATAAATCCCTATAAGTGATTCAATTTATCAATTGCTACCATTTGGAGTTTAAGAAAACTCCATATTAAGAATATACTTTTGATGTGTCTATGATGTCAGCAATACATATATTCTGCCCCATGTGATCGTTGACTAGAATACAACCCACGAATACCTTCTTATCTTTTTAAAAATTATATAAATATTTCATTTGTTTTCCAATTACATACAATGTAATGGTAGTTTTCTTCAATAATTTTTTGGAAGATTTTGAGTTTTACAATATTATCTCTCCCTCCCTTTTCTTTCCCCTCCCCCCAGTAGAAAGCAATCTGATATAGGCTTTACATTTGTGTCCATGATAAGCATGATGGAATGAACAAGTCCATCAAGGCTGAACATCACCCAATGTTGTTAGTATGTATAATGTTCTTCTGGATCTGCTCATTTCACTCAGCATCAATTCATGCAAATCTTTCCAGGGTTTCTGAAATCCCATCTCTCATGATTTTTATAGAACAATAGTGTTCCATCACATACATATACCACAATTGTTCAGCCATTCACCAATTGACGGGATGCCTTCTGATCTAAGGCAATTCTTATTCATGTTTTTCCATTTGTAGTATACTTTAAAGTCCTATATACTGAGGCCCATCTTCTAATTCAGGATTCTTTCACCTTTTGTCTGTCAGGAACCCCTTTACCAATCTGATAAAACCCATGAACCCCCTTCCTAGAAGAATATTTTGTTCCCTATATTTAAAATTGAAAGACATGTTAAATTTTAGTTAGATGTTAGTGAAAATAGAGATGTAACTTTCTATGGATAAGACTATTACTGTCTGTTTGTTATGCCAAATGCTCCCCCCATGGATGGACCAGCTCCTTTCCATTTCACATTCTTCATGATGTCTACCATACCATTTATCATAATTGGTAATATGCTAGTAATATGATGGTAATCTTTTCCATTTGTGTTTTCATTTTTTTACACCCTTCTCAGATTGGAGTCTTCCATGACTGACTCAGCTATACAGTAGTACTAGAGTATATTGGTGTTGAAAAGATGACTGTTGGGGCAGCTAGGTGGCACAGTGGATAAAGCACCAGCCCTGGAGTCAGGAGTACCTGGGTTCAAATCCAGTCTCAGACACTTAATATTGACCTAGCTGTGTGGCCTTGGGCAAGCCACTTAACCCCATTTGCCTTGGAAAAAACCTAAAAAAAATATGAAGAAAAGATGACTCTTTTTAGCAGGGAATAGCATGGGATTATTAATGATGATTCTCCATTTTCCCAAATGAGACTACATGAATTCCTCCTATTCAATTTTGACCTTCAGATAATTGTCAATCTTCAGTGCTTGTTCAGGATGAATAACTAATGTCATAATCTAGGGGCACTATGCCTTTTATTATTGACTTGCTTTTTTCCTGTGTGGATTGCTTAATAAGTCAACAATTTTTTAAAAAAATAATGATTTCATTGGATATTTCTTAACTAGATTTAAGAAATTTTAATAATCACTTTTTAAAAATTGAGTTTCAAATTCTTTATCCTGTCACTCCCCCTCTTTGAGAAGGCAATTTGATTCTGCTTGTACATGTAAAGTCAAGCAAAACATTTTCTTATTACACATGTAAAAGAAAATCAAACCAAAATGAAATACTAAAAATAAAGATTTTTAAAAAAATATGCTTCAATCTGCATTCAGAGTTTATCAGTTCCCTCTCTGGAGGCAAATAACAATTTTTGTTCATGGGTCCTTTGAAATTGTCTTGGATCATTCTCTTGATCAGAGCAGCTAAGTCTTAAAATATTGCTGTTATTTTGTATAATGTTAACCTGACTAATCACTTCGCTTTGCATCAGCTCATATAAATCTTTCTAGATTTTTCAAAAGGCACAATCCTGTCACACATCTTGTTCAGCTATTGAACAAGTGACAAACATTGCCTCATTTTCCAATTCTTTGCCACCACAAAAATGCTTCTGTAAATATTATTTTTGGTACAAATAGACCCTTTTCCTTTTTATGAGCTCCTTGGGATACAGACTTAATAGTGGTATTACTGGTCAAAAGATTGCACAATACAGTTTGACTGCCCTTTGGGCATAGGTCCAAATTGTTCTCCAGAGAGGATGAACTTTTCACAGCTCTAACAATAATGAGTTAGTATCCCAGTTTTTCCACATCCACTTCAACCTTTGTTGATTCCCTTTTCTGTCATGTTGGCTTCTCTTAAAAGTGTGAGGTTGAATCTCAAAGTTGTTTTAATTTGCATTTCTCTAATTAATAGTGACTTAGAACATTTTTATATAACTATAGATAGCTTTAATTTCCTCATCTGAAAACATTTTGTTCATATCCCTTGATCCTTTATCAGTCTGACTTGTATTCTTATAAACTTGACTTAATTCCCTGCATACTTGAGAAATGAGACCTTTATCGGAGAAAATTCCTACAAAAAAATTTTCCCCCAATTTCCTGGTTTCTTTATAATCTTGGCTGCATTAGTTTTGTTTGTGCAAAATATTTTTAATTTGATGTAATCAAAATTGTTCATTTTTATATCCTGTAATGCTCTCTATTTCTTGAATGGTCCTAAATTCTCTGAGTATGAATAAAATTCACAGATAACTATTCATTATTGATTCAGTGATTTGCAGCCATATTTTGTCAATGGACCCTTGAATGAGTTTATCACAGTCCCCTGCAAGGGTTATGATGTCCCTTCTCTGGTGCTATTGTTTCCAACACCTATTTCAGTATATTTTCTCTATCATTAACCACCATTTAAACATTTAATCCCAAGTAGCCTTTATTTTGAAGCTATAGCAATAAAAAGACAGACATTTATCACTTCCCTCAATACCTTGGAGGCACACATTCCCCATTCTACTTAGGCTTAGGGGAGGAGCAAACTTTGACTTCACATAGTTTCTACATGGCATTGGTATCACTAAGTTCACATATAAATGTGTTATTCCTACTATATGAGATGGGAGTTATTTATGCTATGTGTCACAATTTCCCACAATATTTTCAGGGTTCCATTGGCAAAGGTCTTCCCATGCAGGGACTCTTCTTTTTTAAAATTAATTAATTATTCCAATTATATGTAAAGATAATTTTTAACATTCATTTTTTGTAAAGTTTTCTCTCTCTCAAAGATAGCATGAAATCTGATATTTTTATATGTATAGTCATGTTACATAAATTTCCATATTAGTCATGAAAGAAGAATCAGAACAAAGGGGGAAAAAATCACAAGAAGAAAAAAAAACAAAAAAGGATTTTAAAAAAGTGAAATGTTTTGATCTTCATTCAGATTCCATAATTCTTTCTCTGGTTGTGTATTACATTTTCCATCACAAATCCTTTAGACTTATCTTTGATTACTCTATGTTGAGAAGAGTAAGTCTATCATATCTAATCATTGCATAATGTTCTTCTTAAAATGTATAATGTTCTTCAGGTTCTGATCATTTTACTCAGCAACAATTCATGTCTTTCCAAATTTTTCTGAAATCTGCTTATCATTTCTTATAGAACAATATTTCATTAATTCATATATCACAACTTGTTCTGTCATTCCCCAATTAATGTATTGGAATGGTTTGCCATTTCCTTCTTTAGCTCATTTTATAGATAAGGAAACTAAAACTAATAGGGTAAAATAACTTGCCAAGGGTCATATAACTATTGAACTTGGTTCTTCCTGACTCTGGATTTGGCACTCTATCCATTGTACCACCTAACTGCCCTATAATGGGTGTAATCTAGGACCTGAATCAGTTACAGTGATAAGAGAAAGACTAGGATTGGAGAGAAACTCTGACTCAGAGTTCTTACTACTACCATGATAAGAATTATTTAATCTGCATCTGTCACAAGCAACTGTGCTCCCAAGACTGAGAAATAAACCACAGCTCTAGTTCTGAACAACTGGCAGGGTCTTTATCTTTCCATTGGATATACACATGTACCCTGATTTCTGTAAAATTTCATTCTCTCTGCTGCTTACATATTCACATGCTATAAAGTTGTTGATACTAATGTCAGGAGCAGTCTGACTTTTCATCCCTATGACCCCTGCATCCTCCCCAGCTCTTCTTGTAACAAACTTAAACAACCCTTCATCCCACCCCTTATCTACAGAGAGCCAACATCTTTGCCAAGAAAACTCCAAATAGGGTCACAAAGAGTTAGACACAACTGAAAAACAAAAAATTCTGATCGTAACTTTTCAATTCAGGTCAGATGCTAGATAATATTAGGAGTCTGTTTAGATATAAAGGTGTAATATTCAGCCCAGTGAAGGCAAAGACACTTGTACTTGACTGGCTAGTAAATAATTGAGGGTCATGTGATTTATTAGCAATGTTAAATGTCTTACTTCAGTCAGTTCTGTTAGTAAAGATTCAGAATCATGGATTTGATCAAGAATCTCAATAAAGATCAGTTAGTTGAAGAATCAATGAGCCAAATGGAGTCACAAAGTATTGAAAATGATTGAACAACAATAGGCAGCTGGTAGCTCAGTGGATAGAGCACTAAGCCTGGAGTCAGGAAGACCTGAGTTTGAATCAAGCTTCAGACAGTTCCTAACTGTGTGACCTTGGGTGAATTATTTAACTTGCTTACCTCAGTTCATCTTCTATAAAATGAACTAAAAAAGGAAATGGCAAAGTACTTCAGTGTCTTTGCCAAGAAAACACTGAAGGAAGACACATAGGGTCAGTCATTACTTAAAAATTAAACAACAGCAAATCAAAGATTGTCAATCTTGCTTCTGTGAAAGTGTGCCTCCAAATGAGGAGGAGATCCTTTCTGAATTTTGGGCTGTGAAAATAAATATTAACCTACCCAGAGTTTATATTAATCAGGGACAAATGTTACCATAGGTTTTGGACTTAAGAAAAAGCAAAAGAGAATTAGGTTAACATTCACATTTATTGATATTTCTCTAAGTCGAGAATTTTGCAGGTGTGGTTCTGTGCGTCTGTGTGTGTGTGTGTGTGTGTGTGTGTGTGTGTCTGTGTGTGTGTATCTGGTTAGAGAGCTAAATTCTGCAAAATGGAGTCCTATGCTGGGGTTTCAATAACTTTGACTATTAGAAGGTAATAACTGAAACATCACCTCTGGTTTGTTCAAAGAAGGTACATCCCCCATCCCACCCCACCCCATAGGGCAGGGGCAACTTAGGATAGAGCAGTGGGTTGGGACAGAGGAAACTCAGGACATCAGGCATTTCAGTAAAAGGAGTGTCCTATCCCCAAAAGACTTTCAGGAGATAACTGTAGGGGCTATCTTGATGGGATTAAGAAGGCAATTCTTGTTCAGTTTATAATTGAGACTTTTTCTAAAAACACCCTTATTGATTGCTAAATTGGTCTGATTAAAGGTAGTCACACCCAATTCTACTCTTAAAGACTCAGAAAAATAATGCATATTTATGTTTTAAGTTAACATTCACTTTTATTGCTATTTCTCTAAGTAAATATGTATACACACAAACATATATGGCAAAATCTACTTTTCATTCTTCATAATAAAGGAAGAATACTTTGAAGTAAGATTCTGCATAATTTAATTGAATATCAGTGGTTCTCCTATTCCAGATTGGTCCCTGTAGAAGTGTGAGATATGTGTGAATGCTGGGTATGATTATTCTTCAGATAACAGAGTTCACCTGCAGAGGGGGTCATGTAAGTCACTGCCTTCTATATACACACCCAGATCACAATATGACTTGTATAACCTTTCTGGAATAACTGTCAGATTAGAGGAAGGGAGGTGGCTATTTATGCTATTTATCACAATTTTCTACAAAGGTATCCTCATGAAGGGACCTTTTTTATTAGAATGATCTATACTTAGCAAGTATATCCTAGTGAAGTCCTGTTTCCAGAAAGTAATTTTCACAAGGAGCCCTTCACTTTTCCTATAATGGCAAAGTAGGAAGTAAACGATCAGATTCCAGTGTTTTGGATTATTACTAGACAACCTCCCAATACTCAAGGGGAAAGTCATAGGTAACAGTTCTATTCAATGACTGGAATCACTTTTCCCAATAATTTCAGATAGGCATTGTAGAATCAGCATCCATCTGCTGATGGTGAAAGCTCCACACAAGTTGGGGGACTCTGAGTGGGTAAGGGGTAAAAAGAATGGTTGATTAAGGTTGTTACTGAGACTGGAAAAGCTGGGGGTGGGGTGTTCTAGGGGGATTTGCATGAACTATCGCTTCTGGGATGCCTTGATTGCTGGACTATTTGAACTTCAACAAATAAGGGGAAAGGTATTCCTGCTCAGGTTGGGTAGGTGAATCACGACAAAGGGATTGATATTGAACTTTTTTAAACCTTTTTTTTTTAGGTTTTTGCAAGGCAAATGGGGTTAAGTGGCTTGCCCAAGGCCACACAGCTAGGTAATTATTAAGTGTCTGAAACCGGATTTGAACCCAGGTACTCCTGACTCCAGGGCTGGTGTTTTATCCACTGTGCCACCTAACCACATCTAACTTTCTTAAACCTTGACTCTGGAAGATCAAAATCAAATATTATTACACTCCAAATTCTGCCAATGCAATGCAATGGTTACCTGTACTCCAAGAAACAGAAAAAGTTCTCCCCAGATTTAAAATGAGAAAAAGGAAAAAATACCCATCATCAATTCATATCAGATCAAGGCTTGATTGCAGTTCACATGAGAAAGCTGAAGTTTTATGCTAGGGGGCAGGTTTTCCTCTTGTCTGGTTCTGGGTCACCATTTCCCATAAGCAGATGTACCTGTGTTGTTCTTTTGAGGTTCAAAATTATCCACTTTTAGAGGTCCATTGTTTTCCTTTAAGGTCCTCAGGATCCTTATCTCCTTCAGGATTAAAAAAAAACTCTAGAGAATCCAAGTGTCCTTTCCCTTGACTTTGATTGACGTTGGAGTGATTAAAACCACCATGAAGGAACCTCTTTATTTAACTTCTAGTGAATCTTTGTGTCAGGCTATAATAAAGAACTAGAAACCAGGTAAGATTTGATTACTGGAATATCCAAAATTGTTGACTCCTCATCCCTTCACAGTAAATAAATGAGTTGAGATGATAGAGATTATTGATAAAATAGGACTGCTAAACAAAATTTCAAAGGTAAAATCTTCAGTGTTGCCTTTGGGGTGGTCCTAAGAGATAATAATACTAATGGAAGGGCATCTCCTCATTTTAGTCCTGAATCTTGGCAGATCTTTGCTAGTTTAGTTTTAATGGACAGATTCAATTCTCTCTTCTTTTCCTGCACTCTGAGGCTGATGGGTTATATGCAATTTCCATTGCATCCCCATTGTCAGAGTAATAATGTTAGTACTGAAGTGAATCCACGTGGTCACTTTCAATGGCCAGTAGCAGGACAAATTGGAGAATGATTTCCTTGAAAAGGACTTTTATTATTTCCTTAGTTATAGCCCTGTGGCTTGGAAATGTTTTGGGTCAGTTGCTAAGCTGATCTACCAGGACCAGAAAAAAAAAGTCTAAATCTCTTGCATTTCAGTATTTCTGTAAAATCAGCCTGGAGTTGTGAAAATGGGATAAATATTAAGGTATGATCTCCTAAGGGACCAGAGAGTTTCCTCCACTGGATTGTGTTGAAACCACATAAGGCTCAATCCTACCACTCATTTTACCTCTTAAACATTCAGAGCGCAAATCATTTGAGACAGACAAACATAGTGTTGAGGCACTATGAGATGCATATGAATTGCTAGTGGTTCTACTGGAGGAAAATGTGGAGGATACGTCAAGGTGTCGATCTGGTACTTGCCATACTTGCCACACACAGTACACACTCACTTTAGCCCAAGGAGTAAGTTTGGAGGGGGTAACTGTGGAACTGAGGAAAGGCAAGATTAGGAATTGATTCAGGGTAAAGGTTGAAGAGCAGGTGCTCTGGCAACAGCATATATAAGAGCACTTAAAAATTTTTTTTGGATACAGAGTCTCTCTTCCCTTTCTGGACATAACAGTATATGTTAAAAATAGCTTCAAGAAGCAACCAACTATCAAAGAATCAGAAAAATGAAGGCCCATAAGCAATTCACTGACCATTAGAAGTTAGAATACCCAGTGTTTCCAAAGTTGTTCTTTAAAAGCATAATAAATTCCAAAAGCATAGTTATGTAAATGGAGCCTTCAGCCAAGTCACAACCTCTAGCAAAGGATACTAATTCAGCTCTTGGGCATCTGCTGAAGTTTGTAGGGAATGCCTCTATTACTTCAAATTCAGAAACCACAAAATAACCAGTCTTGTGGCTTCCATCAATAATCTTAAGAAAATTTCATGGGTTTAACCCAGTAGGGATGCTAGAAAGATCAAGTCTAATCGAGGACTATCTGTTTGCAAATCCTGAGGTTTCACCATCCAAAGTGAAGGGGTGACATAGTGTTGAGAAAATTAGAGCAATCAATCCAAAAATTTTCAAGTGAAATTAAAGTAAGTTCATAATGTGTAAACTTTTGATTAGAAAAATGTTGAGTATTTTTCTATAACAATATAGTAGCTACTGCAAATGAAGCCTTAGCTATGACTTTATTTCCTAAGACTAAATTCTGAGCTTTTTTCAACATAAGTCAGCAGTGGCGATTACCTAGAGACACCCATTAGCTCACCAAATGACAGAATCCAACTAGATTGAGTAGAGGCAAGAGGTCAGAAGGCAACCCCAAAGTGCTAATATATAGGACTCCTGAGGGCACACCTTTGTATTCATGAACAAATAGTGCAAAATTTTTATAGTCTGGCAGACCTAGGGTATGAACAGAGCCCAGAAGACTTTTAAAATGACAGAATTACTTATTTACAATCCTTAGGCAATTTACTATTATCCAGTTGTTGGCAATAAAGTTACAAAAGGGACCATAATTTCCCCCAAAGCTATAATCCACAGCTGGCAAAAACTGGCTAGACCAAAGAGAGAATGAAGTGTAATTTTGCAATAGGTTTTGGTATATTCAAAAAATCTGAATACATTTAAGAATGAGTATCAAATATCCTTCTCTCAAAATAGTGCCCAAGAATTCCATTCATGGCTGACAAAACTGAAATTTTATAATGGGGAATTTGTGTTCTTTCTCTGATAAAGTCATCAATAAGGTCATAGTATTGTGAACATATGCTTCATAGGTTGGTGGTGCTAGGGGGTCATCAATGTATTGAACTAATGTGGAGAATTGCAGGATCACACATTCCAAATGTCCTAATATAGAAATTGAGAGAATATAGTAGGAAATTCAACATAGCCTAATAGGAAACTTGACCATTTAAAGTGGGAGAGTTAGGATAGTTCAGGTGAAGGCAAAAAGATGCCCTGTTCAGGGACAGGGATGTAGAAAAATGCATTGTATAAGTCTATAATAGGGGGCATAGCCAAGATGACGACATGAGGGGATCGAGTCTTAGGAGCTCTCTGATAAAAACTCATAAACTAAGGACTCTAAATAAACTTTCGAGAGACAGAACCCACAGAGGGACCCAGTGCGGCAGTTCTCCTACTCAAGGTAACCTGGAAAAGAGCAGAAAGGCTCTGCTCCCGGGGTCGGAGGGGCAGCCGCCAGAGGGGTGGCCTGCCAGAGCCAAAGAACTGCAGCCTCCTGGAGGCAGCCCCGGGGCGCTGGGAGTCTCAGCTCACAGCAGCGGGGGAGTCTCCTGAGCTGCACCCCGGGGATCACCGGGCACAAAGTGGAGGAACAGCAGGGGACCTCTGCCAGAGCGAGCACGTGGAGCCCAGCCCTCAGGGTACACAGCAAGCAGCTTGGTTTTTCGGCAGCCTAGACCCGGAAACAGAAGCAGGCGGAGCCTGTAAGCAGGAGCTCCCAGGGCATGAGCCCATTGAACTGAGGGAGGGGAGTGAAGAGAGAGAGAGAGACTGCAAGCTCTGTCCTCTGCCTCTGGAACAGGACTCTGGGGCTCTGACCACATTCAGATCCTGATCCCAGTCTAGGCCCCCCCATAGAACAGCAGGCCCCCCCCCACCTCAGCCCTGTGGCAGAGGGGGGGCGCTTATGGTCATTCACAGACCAGGAGGGAGGACAGAACCTCATACACTGAGAACCTCGTGGGAGTGTCCCAAAAGCTCAGGAAGCACTCCAAAAAACAGGCTTAGGCTGGGAAAATGAACAAGCAAAGAAACAAGAGGAAGACGATTGAGAAATATTTTGCAAATGAGTCTATAATAACAGTAAAATTTGGAGTCAGCTAGGTTAGAAGTAAAGATAGTTTTTGAATTGGAGATCACAAAAAGATGAGGAATGATGTAACAGTTAAATTTCCTTAAATATTAAACAAACTGATAGACTAGTTCTCCATTCAAGTCAGGTTTTGTTTTCATTATAGGTAACACAAAGATATTACAGGGAGATAACCAAGCTATTAATATTCCTAGTTTCACAAACAATTCAAAGGTGAGTTGCAATGTTGGGGATATTGTAGTATGTCATGGGAAAGCAAATTGACCTTGATAATAATTTTGACTTGAACTGATGATTTACACAGTCCTACTTCTTCCTTCTTTAGTCCTCATAGAGTATTATTGATTAAAACTGAAAATGTCACATTAGAAGGCATGAGAGAGACTTCTAGTAAGTGTTGTAAAACTTGAGTTCTCTTGGGGCTACAATGTAAAATGGTGTTCAAGTTACATAACAAATCCCTATCCAGCAAACCTTAACAAAATTTCAGTTGTTTTTTATTCTTGTTCAATTCTTTGAGATTCTATTTGTTTATTTGTGTGTATGTGTGTGTGTGTGTGTGTGTGTGTATTTTTACAAAGAGAGAAACTGAGGCAAAGAGTATTAAGTGACTTGCAAAAGGTCATACAACTATGCTCATTGATGAAAGGCTATTTATACAATTTGGTGTTGGGATAATAAGAGTCCTAAATGAGCCTGTCCTTCAATCACCAATCTTGAAAGTCTAAAAGTTCCCACAGCTTCTTCCTGATTGTGTTTTTTAATCTTACTCCATTCAACCCATTCTCTCCAATTTTTTTAAGTCCTTCCAAATTTGCTTTATAATGCCTTCTGAATTTTTAGATACTATTATCACCATCAACACCTAGCAATCCAGTCAACTCTGTGTCTCCTTGAGGGACTGCATCTAATAAATGTGCATTCTGATTATCAGGACCAATTTGAACTGTTTCAGGGTAGTTTCTTATTCATTTAGCATTATCATAAATTTTTACAATTTTCATAGAATCAAAAAAATTTCTAATAGTTGGATAATGTAAGAAATAGTGGAATTGTACAGAAAATGATTATGCAGAAAAACAATGAACTATTTCTGGATCACACCAAAATTTAGGAGTTTATTCTACTAGTTTATAAGAGAGAAAAAAGGGGAATACATTGTAAATGAGAGATCACTCCTCCACCTGCCAGATGTAATAGAATTTCATGAAGGTTAATTTAAAATTATTATGTTCAGCAAAATTTTTATTCTGAGGTGAAAGGGGTAAGAAGTTTGGAGATAAGAAGGCATATAATCTGGGTTGGGGGTGGTTGCATGGGAAGAAATGGCTAATCTAGTGTTGCAAACTTGAACAAAGGGATAGGAACAAAAGTGTATTGGAATGCAGAGGGTAGAGAGTTGTAATGTAGAGGAAGCAGAGTTAGGAAAAGCAGTAACCTCCAGGAAGCAACTGGAGGAAAAAGACAAGATGATAAAGACTTCATGAGGAGATGTTTTTTTTTTTTTGTCCTTATTGCATGATCATGTTTCTGGAATTTACCATTAAGGCCAATTTTCAGGCACTCTTTTCAGCAAACTTAGGGCATATTTTTTACAGATATGCCCAAATATGCCAATAAATCAGTTGATAAGTTTACTGATCCCAATAGTCAATCTAAGCAAACATAAGGTTTCAAAAACAACAGATCATTCCCATAGTTAAAGATATTTAGTTTCAGAAGTTGTCTAGAAATTTTTAAAAACATGTTGAAATTTTTTCAGACAGATTTGTTTTTTTTTAAAGAATTTTTTTTTCAATTAGTCAGGAGATAACCCAAAGGGTAGTCTCTCAGAGGGTTAGATTAACTAGATCCATAATTTAACCAAGAATAATTTACAGGCAATTTCCAAAAAACTAGAATGATTAGAATTTAACTAGAATCACCAAAACCTGAGGGATCCCATAATGATCACTGATCAATTAAGTCAGCATTGAAATTTTTGTCAGATTTTTTTTAACATTAGTGATAGAATCATTTGTGACCATTTGAGACCACTTGAGAGTCAGACCAGATCACAAATAAATAGGAATTGCATCCAAGACAGAATGGTAACTACAGATGGTAATCAGACAAATGTATAAAAAAACATGACTTTGCAATTTATAAATAGGACTGCAACTTTACAAATAAGCTGATTTTCATACAGAAAATCTATCTTGTGATATCTAGAGGATTACTGAACTATAAAATTGATTCTGTTATAACTTCGTTGGTCCCATCTGGGAGTGCCAATAATTGTGAGTAAATTCATCCAAGTCCAATGATTAATTACTGCTGCCAATCACTGAATCAATAATGCATGGATAGTTATCCACAGATTTTATCTATACACAGATCAAAGGCTCATCTGGATTAAAAATCAGAGAGCCCCTAGCATCAGCATCAGTGACATATGGTATGTGAATATGTAAGTAATACAGACTAATAGTATTTTATGGAAATCAAGAGGGGAAGATAAAGTTACACATATTTGAAGTGAGAAGATAAGGACCCCTGCCAACTGGTCAAAACCAGAGTTGTGGTTTGTTTTTTATCAATTGTATAGCCAATGTGACAGAGGCTGTGTCTTCTTATCATAGTGGTTGCCAGTGCCCTAAGCTAAAGTTTCTTTCTGTCACAAACTTCCTCATAATAGGAGGTATAACTATGCTTGTCCAGGGAGAGTAAGGCCACAGGATTTGTTATAAGAAAAAGAAGAAAAACTGAAATAAAATTATTGACAAAGATGAAAAGTAGAGAAAAGAAAAAAATCTGAGTTCTCTTCCTATTTTCCCCATGCACCATCCCACATACCTCCCCTCACACATCCTTCCACACACACCTAAAGCAGTAGTCTAAACTAGTGAATGGATAGTGGACATGAAATCTATGGAAGATTTGAGTTTTAGCTTTGCCTTAGATACTTGACTCCTTGATCAAATTCCTTAACCACTCTGACCCTCAGTTAGCTCATCTGTAAAATTAGGAGATTGGTTGGACTGGATGACCTCCAATGTTCCTTCCATCTCTAAATCTATGGTGCTATGCTAAAGAAGACTCCCAGAATATATAGGGCTCTTCTGGTAGAGATTAGGGACATAGTATTGATTGAAAGTATCAGTATTGGGGCGGCTAGGTGGTGCAGTGGATAAAGCAAAGACCCTGGAGTCAGGAGTACCTGGGTTCAAATCCAGTCTCAGACACTTAATAATTACCTAGATGTGTGGCCTTGGGCAAGCCACTTAACCCCATTTGCCTTGCAATAATCTAAAAAAAAAAAAGTATCAGTATCACCCTTAGGTGAGAAATCAAAATGACATGAATAAAACTTCCTTAAATGACAACACTTGGGACACCAGAAATTGCTTGGTGTATTGATCTACTTTAGTACTTTTGTTTAAATAAATTTTTAAAAAATTGGAAGTTAATATTCATTTGAATCTTTTTTAGATCTTTTTGTAAAATACTTCAGAGGTGATGCATAAGGACTGAGGCACTTAGTCCCAGTTAATCCATAATAAACAGAGGAATTTTTTTTATGACAATTTTGAAAGATCTGGAGTCTGTGAGGTGATTTCTGTAAGTGCTTTTTTACTCACAATTCATGTATGGGGTTCAAAAAAGGGGGATTGACTACATAAGGTTCATTGGAATTATCCCCTCAGATCTTTGATAAAGTATCAAAGTATAAAAATAAGAACAATTCCTGGGCCCAGGAGTATTGGAGCACTTAATTTTCCACAAAAGGACTCTAGAACCATATAGACAGACTAGCTTCTTTCCTAGGGGAAAAGACTGCTAAAAGAACATTTAGGTCCTTACTCTTATTTTTTGTTCTTTATGCTCCCACACTGGCACCCTAGGAAAAAATTAAATTTAGATTTGACTCAGGTCTAAGGTCTCCCTGAAAGGGAAGAGTAGAAGAGGACTCATTGTATATCAAATATTGGACAGCTATTCATTTCATTCATACAATCAAAATGATTAACAGAAGATAGTCTTAAATATTGGCAAAGCAAAACCAAAACAAAATTTAAAAACTTAAGTAGCCCCAACCTCCTGCTTCACCTCCTTGAAGAAAGCAAAGTCTTCTCTTAGTGAAGAACAGGGAGAGGAGAAAATAAAGATGATCATTCTTCCTTCTCTATGAGCTACCTCAACCCATGTGGACATATATAATCTACATGGGAAACACAGCAGGCTACATAGTAACTACACATGTATTCTTCCTGCCCCCTCCTTGTGCCATCCTTATTTCCTTTTTCTAGCCATATTTTAGTATGTCAAGCATGGTGACCACAGTTTAACACAGGACTCCTGATGTGGCCAAACTAGAGTATAGTACAGTATGTCTTGTACTTCTCTTACTCAATTTGGATACTAAACTTCTATACTAAGTCATATTGCTCCAGATTTACAGATCTGTTTGCACATTTGAGTGTTCAGAAATTAGAGAGGAAGAATATGACCTAGTGGATAGATCAATAGAGCTAAAATCAGGAAGACCTGGATTCAAATGCTGCCTCTTTCTTTACCTTCCCTGCAAACAAGGTTAAGTCTCTCAACCTTTCTGAGTCTCAGTTTCCTCAACTGTAAAATAAGGGGGTTGCATTTAATAACTTCTAAAGTCTCTTCCAGCTAGAGATATATGATCCTATGATGAGCTTTTGTTTGTCTAGGGATCATTATATACACTAGAGATAGTCTTAATATGAAATTAGCACAGGGGCATGTAACTCAAGATAAGAAGCCCCTTAAGATATTGATTGCAATGAGCAATCTGTATTTGCCAATGTTTCTTTTATGGACACTTCTTTCAGTGAGATTACAAAAAGAGTGCTCAAGTTACCTCAGTCTTGACATTTTGATTCAGAAAGGTGTGGGTTGCCTTAATTGCTTGAACAGACTATTTTGTACCCTAGAGATTAGTAAACTGGTGCCTTGAGGGTATATCTCAGTGATGGAGTTTAAATACCTTTCTATTTCTATTCTAATCTATCTTCGACAAATGATTCCTCTGGTGATTTTTGTAGTTGAGTTGTTTGTCATGTACGACATCCCATCCAATTTCTCTTAACTTCATGTGACTGCACTGAAAATTAGAATGGCATGTATTTTATGTCATGAGATATATGATACTCTGTCGCCAGGCAGGGGGCATTGTTATTGAGGCATTGCAGTTCTATCTGACTCTTTGTGATCCCATTTGGGGTTTTCTTTTTTGTTTGCTTGTTTTTTGTTTTTGCAAAGTAATAAGGTTAAGTGGCTTGCCCAAGATCATATAACTAGGTTAATTATTAAGTGACTGAGGCCGGATTTGACCTCAGGTCCCCCTGACTTCGAATCGGTGCTCTATCCACTGTGCCACTTAGTTGACCCTATTTGGGGTTTTCTTAGCTAAGATGTTGGAGTGGTTTGTCATTTTCTTTTCCAGCTTATTTTACAGATGAGAAAACTGAGGCAAATAGAGTTAAATGACTTGTCCAGGATCATATAGTTTGGATGTATCTGAGGCCAGATATGAACTTAGTTTCTTCATATCAAACAACAACAGCAAAAACACAGATGAGAATTAGGTGGCTCAAGTGGAAAGCAGCCCCAAAAAGGACTTGGCAGCCCTCACACCAGAGATACTAGTGTTCCTTGAACACACCCTACCCCAGATTTTTCATCTAATGTCGATGGAGTTATTATATAGGTTAGCTGTTTTTCTTTGTTATGGGGTTATATAACAAAGACCAGGGTAAGAAGTATTGGTCTCATAGAACAATACAATAAAGGTTATACTTAAATACATTCATGTCAAAAAGAAGGCAAGTCTCTGTTTGAGTGTATCTAGATTATGACTTGGACAATGGTAAATGATAAGGTTGACATATTTGTGAATGTCATAATTTTGGGAGGCATAGCTATTACCACAATTTACAAAACCAAGATTTCAGAAGATCTGACATATCTGAACAGTGGACTAATGATAATAAGATGAATTTTTAATAGTTACATATGTAAAGATCTATAATAGGATTAAAACAATAAACTATACATGTGCAACATGGAGGGAACTATGTCTACAAAGTTCTGGTGGGGCTTTAGTGAACTGCAGGTTCAGTATGAAGGAATAGCCCAAACAACCTAGAGCCATCTTAGACATGCTTAATAGAAATCTAGTGCCCAGAGGGAAGACAAGAATGATTAAGATGGAGCAGGGATTTAAGAGTATGTCTTCAAAAGATGAATTGAAGGAATAGGAACTATTTTGTCTCAATAGGAGGCTTAGTGGAATATGTGAGGACCTATGCTTTCTCTGAGCAATTGTCTGCTGTATGATCTCAGAGATACGAGAAATTAAGAAAATCTAACTTGCAAATTTCTGGACAAAAGTCTATGAGTGAATGTTCATCTGTTTACTGCACCTGGTGACTGGTTCAGAAGAATAGAGTTAAATTAGATATTTGGGTCATGATCCAATTCTGTTACCTTTGTTCTTCAGATGAGCACATGATTATCATAGTAAGATAATTCTTCAGAAGTCCAGCCAAGGTCATGAGAAGCTACTCCCAAGTCAACCATGGAGTAGTTGAGGTGGTCCAATGGATAGATCTCCAGGTCTAGAACTAGGAAGATCTGAGTCAAAATCTGGCCTCAAACACTTATTAACTGTGTGGTCTACTTCAAGTTTTCTTAACCATAAAATGGTGAGAATAATAGTACCTACCTCCTGTTGCTGTGAGGATCAAATGAGATAATAACTGCAGTATTTTGCACAATTCCTGGTGAATGAGATAATTTTAAAATGCTTAGCATAGTTCCTGAATATATATATATATATAAATATATATGTATATAGTAAGCAGTATAAATGTTAGTTATCATAATTACAATTATAATGTTATAATGATGAATAGCATGGAAACTTTGACCTCTCAGTTTTCAATACAGACCAGTTCATCCCTCTTTAGGCAGCCTCCAACCTGCTCCTTAGGGTTCACCACCATATTGGAGTCAGGGTGGCCACCTAATCAATTTTAACCCTCCTACCTAAGTGAGGCAGAGTTAACTAACTCATTCTCTCTCCCAAAGTCATCATTGTCCAGGGGCAAGACAGACTCAAGACAAATGTTGATAGCTCTAGATGCAGTGGATTACCTTGGTGTCTTCAATGTCTAACCAAGTTCTAAACTCTTCAAATGCCTGCTTAATCTATCTACATGACCGTCAGAACAAATTGTTCTCATCCACCCATTCTGCCAGTGGAAGATTTCACATGCTTGGGGTAGACACCCTGCCTCATTCACCAATGGTTTGAGAACCCTCAGTTACCCTCGACCTGGTTTATCCCATCTGCCAAAAAACCAGGGTATGGCTGCTGTGCATGCCATAGCTTCTTGGAGACACAGATGAGAGTTAGGTGGCTCAAGTGGACATCATAAGTGGAAAGCAGCCCCATAAAGGACTTGGCAGCTCTCACACCAGAGATACTGGTGTTTCTTGAACACACCCCACACCCCAGGTTTTTGCATCCAATGTCAAGATAGAGTTGTTATATTTTGTTAGCTGTTTTTCTTTATTACAGGATTATATAACAAAGATCAGGGTGAGAAGTATATTGCAGAATGACTAGTATTGAAAATCACAGAAGCATCAATCATTTTTTCTCTTAGTGTTTGTGAACATGTGTGTTTTGAGTTTTAGAACATGAATAAGCACTCATCACTAACTCTGTTTCCTGTCATGTGCCTCAGGATTATGGCAATTTTTTTGGACTCTACTTAAGGAACTAAGAATCATATAATAATATTCAGTAATGGAAAAAAAAATCTTGAAGTTTTGGATTGTAAAGTGATTGGAAGATACAGGATGCAATTAAAAATGTGGAAAACAAAAATGAAAATTTGAGTGATTTTGGGATGTCTGAATTTCAACAGAGCTGAAATGCATTTAAGTGTATCTGGAATCAAAAAGATAAAAGAATAATTCAGTGTCTTCCTCTAATATTAAACATTTGACCAAAGCTATAAGAACATTCAGATTAAATCCTAATATTTCTTGTCTTGATTTAATTACATTCCTTTCTCTTCAGCTATTATAATTACTGGTAACCTTTCCTTTAAAGATTATATTTAAGGAGGACATATGGTTCATATCTGTAATTCTTGCTACAGAAGAAATTGAGGCTGATGAATCATTGGACCTTGGGAGTTCTGAGATTTGGTAAGAGAGTTAAACTTTATTAGGTGGTCTCTGGCACCAATAGGGTTATAGGTTTCCATCTCAGCGTGGGAATCCCTGTCTGCATGAATCAAGACACCACCCATGCCATTTTACCATTCCTAGCTCAAAGTCCTGTGGCAATAGGCAAATGACAAAGCAACAGATTTGGATAACCTGGGAACTGAAGTCACAACCTTGAACACAGGCAGAATACATAATGGGTCATTCTTCACTGGAAGTAGCAATGGGATTAGGCAGCCCCCGGGAATCTGAGCAGCCTTGTAAGGATTGCTCACCTCTTGGTGTGAAAAAGGGGCTAGAAAAGGTGTTTTAAAATTGTCTGCTTACTCAACCCTGGTCTGAGTACTGCAGCAGGTGGGAACCCACCCTGAGATAGAAACACACACAAAAATGTAACAAAGCTTTTTCAAATAAGATTCCACATATAGAATGTGTGAACTTTCATAGACAACTCAAGATACAGCAGACCTGAAAAATGAAACAACTCTTGTTGCAAGAAAACTCAGCAAGTTTCATATCCTAATAGTAGCCCGAAGGAAACAAGGTTGGGAAATGGTCAGTTTACTGGAGTTGGAACTGGATACGTGTTTTTCGGGAGTGGCTGTGGTGAAGGGGAGAGAGCCTTGAAACTAGGCTAGGTTTTGCAATTAATCCACAAGGTTGGGAATATACACATAGGACACTTTTAAGTCTCATATGAATTATTAGCATTTTCTCCATCAATTTCTTGAGTATGGGCAATCATTGAAACAATTGTTGTATTTGCTGATTCCTTTTTTCACCTTCCATACCTGAAAGTGAGAATTCTCTAAAGTAACTTTTTCTCTTTTCTCAGCTTTCTCTCTATTCAACTTTCCTTCTAGAAATCATCAGCTTTGTAATTTACCTTTCCCTGTTATGTGAATGATCAATAAATGTATATCTTCTCTGTCCCTAATATCTCCCTTAAACTCCATTCCCTCATTTCCAACTCCCTGCTGGACAGCTCCATCTGGAATTCTCTCAATAACTCAAACTCAAAGTATTCATGACCAAACTCCACAGCTCCTTTTTGTAACCAATTCTTGTCCTAACTCCTCTAACTCTGTTCTAAGCCTCAGTTCTCCAAGGACCAGCTCAAATCTACCTTAGGCATGCGGTTTTTTCTGATCCCCTGAATTGAAAAGTGAAGTTTCGTTTTTTTATAACACTTTATTTCTTTGGACACAGACCATATTCTTGTACTATAGGTGTATATATATATATATATATATATATATATATATATATATATATATAATCATTTGGTATTTATTTTAACATCTTTCCCCATTAGATTATAAGCTTCTTGAGGGAGAGTGCCATATCTTGCTTGTCTTCTTATATGACAAGGGCTTAGTCCATTGCCTAGCATAGAGCACTCATTTTAAAAATTTTGAATTGAATTTAGGATGGTTAATACCCTAGAATACATGCACATTTAGATAGGTAAGTATTTTCTAGAACTAGAAGACTACATTACTTATTTTACACAAAGTTTGATTGATTTCTTTTGTTTTACTATTCCCTATATTGGCCAATTTACTATTCCCCAATTTCCCTATTGTCCCTCTGTCTCCTCCTTCAAGAAACTATCTTATATCTTATATAATAAAGAATAAAAAAGAGGAGAGAAAAAAGGTTCAGCAGAATTAATCAAAATGTTAAAAAGAAGTTTCTATTATATGCAGTTTCATATCTACAGTCCTTTGGTTCTGGAAAAGTGAGGGGAGGGGGAGAGGGAGATACCTAGAAGATACCTAAAAGATTTCATTTCAGCCTGGATCTTGCTCCTTTTTCTGTTTCTGATACTATGGCATGAGGGATAGAACTTGTAAATATTTGGTTATGACTAGTCAATAAAAGAAAATGGATGATTTTTTTCTTCTTCCTCTTTTTCCCTACTCTGAGACAGCAAGAGGGAGTGAGGAACAAGGTGACCCAAAGAAGAAAAAGAAGACCCCCCCACAAAAAGAATCAGAGCTAACTGTAGGATCAAGCAATATCAGCAGGGCAGAGTATTCAGGAGAAAACATCCCCAGATGAAATGGGAACCCATATAGCCCAATTTGCATAGGTCACAGAGGTTATATGATTATGAGGAAACTTTCAAAAGAGATTCTCAAAACCTAATACCAAGGAGGACTTTCCTAAAGAGAAAGAAATTTAAGTACCTAGAAGTAAAGGGGAAGGGTTTGTTGATATTGAAGGAAGCATTTCATCATATCAGGCGTTCTTAAACTTTTTGGGGTCATGGACCCTCTTTGGCAGAATAGGGAATTCTCTGGATGCCTTCTCAGAATCATACTTTTAAATCATTCGTGGAAATGTTAAATCACAGTTCAATCTTTCTTGTTTCTAGATCATGGAGCCAATGAAATCTATCCATGGATCTTAGGTTAAGGACCCTTACATTAAATACATTTAACAGCTAATCTAATGCTCAATCCCATTGCTAGAGTACAGAATTTTTTACTTTGAATTTTTATTCAGTGTTAAAGGTACAATCAGAGGATGCCCTTTCTTTCCATATTGATTCTGGGTAGAGAATGATTACAGGCTGGAACTGGACTCCTTCCAATACCATATATATGCTTTTCTGTATCATGGTATGCTACATGGCATCATATATGCTGTCCTTGAAATTTGGTCCTTTTGTTAAATTGATTTGCCCTGGCATTTTACCAGAGTATATCAGGATCTGGTATAGGGCTTAAACAGTGATCCTGAGGTTTGAAATATGGGGGGCAGCTACCTTGGGATCTTCAAGATGCTTATTGCTAGCTAAAAGTGAGTCAAATATAAGCTTTTAAAAGATTCCTTCTAGAACTCTGAGGTGGGAATTTGAGAAACAAAGCCTGACCTCTCACCTTTGGGGTCAGGCTCTCCCAAGATTGAACCTGACTGGAGTGAGGATCTAGACCTAAGGAGTACTTTAAAGGAGACAATAATTGCCTCTGTGCTCCTGGGGTGGTACACCAGAAAAATTAAAAATATTTCTTCCTTGCTCTTAGTCAAACTGAACTCTTGTCTGAATTCTATATGGAAAGTGGTACTTAGGTTTTTCCTTTTCTCATGATGTAAAATTATTTGTCTGGTTATAAACAATAACTTATAACTTAAATTTTCATGGTGACCAGACTTGACATTTAAGGAATGTTAGTGCTATGAGTAAGGCCATTTTAAAAATATTTCTTTAGAAAGAAAAAGAAGAACTATACAGAGGTCAGTTATGGGAAAATTTCCTAAGCCAAGGAGGTGGGAGAGCAGAGGGCAGGAAGGATATGAAATGCGGGAAGCAATCTGTAATAATTTTTGAGATAGGGAAGGACAGGACAAAAGAGGTCTTTAGTCATCTTTGGGAGAGCAATTTCAGTATCACAGAAGGGGTGAAAGCCAATCCTCTCTGACTGTGTCCTTCTCTGCTCAGAAATTTCAATAATCAGGTTAACATGAATCAGACTTCTTAATTTTTCATACATATTGACTCCCATGACTTCTCTCACCCTCTTGCCACAAATCCACCTTAAAGAGCTACTTCATTCACAAAAGTGCTCCACCTCTAAGTTTTAGAACTTGTAAATTAAATTCTTCCATCACAACCTTCTATCCTCTTGCCATTTCCATTTTCTGATTCAGTTCTGTTGTCCCAAGGTAGCTCTGATTTCACTTACCTCCATTCCCAGCCTTGATTTCATGGTCAATCATTTTAATGTGTCTCCACCCAACACTTTTTAAATGGCACTTTAAATATTTTATCTAAAGTAATACTCACAACAGTCTTGTGATCTAAGTGTTATGGTTTCCCACATTTTACAGATGAGGAAACTAAAAATGAGAAAGTTTAAGTGACTTGCTCAAGATCAAATAGATAGTCAGATGTCTTGAGTTAGGTTCAGAAGTCACATCTTCCTGACTCTTAAGTTCACCATTATATCTATCATGCCACGTAACTGCTTCCCCATTTTTCTTATGATTGCATCTAAGACTGCCAGATGTTTTCTTCTGTCATTTTCCCAAGCCACATAATTTATTAAGTAAACTTAGGTCAACTAATCTGAGCTCCCTTAGCACTTCTTTAATCAACACAGATTTTTATTATCATTAACCACTCTATGCTTCTTTCCTTATTGCAGAAGTGATATTCCTTCTCCACACTAAAGCTGACCCTCTACTTGCATCTTTAATCCAATCCTCTCCTGCCTTTCCTAGAATCTTGGTCCAGCAGACATCTCTGCTCTTCCAGGCATTTACTCTGTACTCTAGCAATGGGATTGAGCATTAGATTTGCTGTTAAATGTATTTAATATAGGGGTCCTTAACATAAGATCTATGGACAGATTTCATGGGGTCCATGATCTAGAAACAGGAAAGATTGAACTGTGATTTAACATTTCCATGAATGATTTAAAAGTATGATTCTGAGAAGATATCCAGAGAGTTCCCTACCCTGCCAAAGAGGGTCCATGACCCCCAAAAGGTTAAGAACTCCTAATATAATGAAATGCTAATATTCTTTTTTTTGCCTTTTTCTGTTTACAATAATGTTTAGATACCTTTAATCCTCTTTTTAAATAAAATCAGCTCTACTAAGCTTAAAAAAAAAACAAAATCCCCAAAACATCAGTCCTTTATTATCTATTCTCTCCTCCTCAGTCCTGGAATTGCTCTACTAATAACTAATGACTTCTCCTGTCCTGTCCTGTCCTGTCTTGTTCTGTTCTGTACTCTTCTCCCATTCATTTCTCATTTCATTCACATATAAACCCATGACCAGTGGTTTTCCGGTAAATATTTGACAATTAGACTGTTGAAAAAATGTACACATGATACAATCTCAAATTCAATCTTCATTATTAACATTTTTTCCCATAACTTTTTAAGTTTAGGCAATCAATGGTTTAAAGAGGCATAGAGGAAGACTGAAGTTAAAGTTCAGTGTAAGGAAAAATAATTGTAGCTCCTTGTCAATGTAATGAGCTACATTAAGAGTCAACAGGGTTCTTGATTTCTGGATCTCTTTGAGTAATGGCTGGATCAAATTTGTCCTAGGGAATCCTGTTCATATATAGATTGAATTAGCAGAATACAGAGGTCCCTACTGGCTCTAAAATTCTATGACTCTATCATCTCAAATTCCTTATGAACCATCTACACTGTTCAAAAAAGACCAAAATTAACATGTCCAAAAAAGAGAGCTTATTTTCTTTCATTCTAAACCTGTTCATCTTACTGTTTTTATTCTCTCTATCTGTGGCATGACCTTTTCATAATTTTTTCCATGTTTGCAGGTTTGGGGCTATTTTTGAGTTTCCCTTCTTCCTCACTTCTGAAAATTAATCAGTACCATATCCTGCCATTTCAGTCTTTGCAACATTTCTTGGAGTCATTGTTAGGGACTGTTGTGTATGGGAGCATTGTAAACTATCTTCACCTTGGTGTCCTTGAGTACCAGAGCCTTATTTTACTAAGTGCCATGGGAGTGGGAGTGGATTAGAGACTGGAAAGGTATTTAAGCACTGGTGTTTTGGTAAATAAGCAGAGCACTTGGATCTTGATGGAGTACTTGTCTCCCTTGTCATCCTTATCTCCTGCCCCTCCAACACTCTCCTGGGGGAGATTGAGGGAGTTCAGAAGGGGACTCAACATATTTGCACCTGAACATGGACTCAACAAGTCATTCCATCCTTTTTGTTTCCAATGACACCCCCCCCCCCCCAGAGTACAGGCTCTCAGCACCCACCTCCGAGGAGTTCCTTCCACATCCATTTACTTCCTGGTTCAATTTCTCCTTTATCATGTCACCCCTCTGTTAAAAAAAAATGTGTGTTTCCCTCCTGAGAAACTACTTAACCAATATCAAACTTTGGCATATATAATAGGAGCCATCTCATGGAGTATGCTCCAAATTGCCCAGGTCAACCAAATGCTTTATTTCTACAGCTAAATACTTCTAAGATAGTATCCATTTAAAGTAAGGAACCTTAAATTAGAGTTCATAGACTTCCTGGAGAAGCATGGTTAAATTTCAAAGGATCCATGAAATTGGATGGGAACATCTTAATTATTTCTTTTGCACGTCTTTCTTAATTTCACTATAATTAATTTCCTTTGTAGTTCTGTGAATTTTATTTTATGCACCTCAAAAAATAATTCTGAGCTGTCCATAGATTTCAAACGATTGCCTAAAAGGTCCTTGACATAAAAAAGTTTAAGAAATCCTGGTAAAGAGGTTAGCCTTTCAGCAAAGTGCCAAGTACACTTGAAATTTGAAGGAGAGTAAATATGAGCTTGAAGGGCCCTCAACTCCTTTTTCTCAATTATAAAACTCTTTTATTCTTCCATTCATCTGAGTGTTGGAAAGGGGAGAAAGGCCCTGGAAAAAAAAAACAGCCCAGTCTTTTCCCGCCTAACTACATTCCTGGTCTTTCACATGTGTTTATGGCAAAAAAGTCTAAGGTTTATGCTGGTCCTACTCTGTGATTCTATTCTAAGAAACTTAAAGGCATAAAAATTCCATATCCCCACCTTAGCTGAGCCATAACTGTTTATCTTAGAATCGCACACTGTTAACACTCAGTGTAACCTTAAGTCTTCTACTCCAAGCCCCTCATTTCACACATGGGGGAAACTGAGTCATAAAGAGAAATAATTTGCCTAAGGGCATGCAATTAGGGCAGATATTAAACTGGAATGCTGGACTCCTGGGTCTAGCTTTTTTTGCAATGTAACCATTACAGCTAGGTGCTGAAGTACATATATAGATCACTGGGCTTGGAATCAGGAAGCCTCATCTTCTTAAGTTCAAAACCAGATTCAGACATTTAGTAGTTGTATGACCATGAGCAAGTCACTTAACCTTGTTTGCCTCAGTTTCCTCACCTGAAAAAATGAGCTGGAGAAGGAACTAGCAAAGAAAACCTGAAATTGGGGTCATGAAGTATTAGACATAATTGAAATGACTCAACAACAAACAATACTTTGTCATAAGGTATCATATTTCTCATGACACACAACACATTTCATCCTAATTTTTCCTGGAGTTGGTATGGGATAATTCATGATTATTTCTTACTGTGACAACCTAATCAAATACCCCAGTTCAGGTTCTTGGATCATTGTAGTCGATATTCAAATGATAAATTACTTCATGTAATTTCTAGTTTTAATGTAGATAATTTTAAAAATTAATTAATGTCACTTGTGGACCTACCTACCATAAAATGATCTGGAATAGGGCTATGCACAAAAGAGGAAATTCGTGCTTTGTTGGCAAAACTGTGCATTGTTGCAATCTTTTTGTAAAAAAATATGACCTTATCTAATAAGAGCTAGAAAACTCTTCCTGTTTTGATATTATTGACAGGAAAAAAAGTTGTACAAAGATATTCCTAGAAAAATTATAACAGGGGCGGCTAGGTGGTGCAGTGGATAGAGCACCGGCCCTGTAGTCAGGAGTACCTGAGTTCAAATCCGGCCTCAGACACTTAATAATTACCTAGCTGTATGGCCTTGGGCAAGCCACTTAATCCCATTGCCTTGCAAAAAAAAAAAAAACAACTAAAAAAAAAAAGAAAAATTATAACAGAAGAAATTGAAAAAACCTCATTGATTCAAGTAATTATAGAAGAGCTAAATAAATTGTGGCACATATATTCAATAAAATATCTCTGAATCATAACAATAAAACCAAATGTGCAGAAAAAAAGAAATATAGAAACATACACGGAGTGATTATGGAGAAGAAAATAGAATCAAAAAATCTTATGCAAATAACATTGATAACAAAAAGTTGGAAAAGTATATGGAAAAGAAGGGGAAGTTCAGAAGAGATTATAAAATTGTATAGGAAACCTTTTTAGGACTTTATTAAAATAAATTTACATATTTTAAAAACAAAAGTTTATGTATTATCATTTTTGTTCTTGTTTGAGTATTTGAATATTTGTGATTTTAAAAATTAAAATGCCTGAAATTTAGGGATATCTTTTTTTTTTCTTTTAGATTTTTTCAAGGCAGATGGGGTTAAGTGGCTTGCCCAAGGCCAGCTAGGTAATTATTAAGTGTCTGAGGCTGGATTTGAACTCAGGTACTCCTGACTCCAGGGCTGGCGCTCTATCTACTGCACCACCTAGCCACCCCTAGGCATATCTATTTTTTAAATTCCCCAAGGCAAAGAAAATAAGAGATACGATGAAATTTTTATTTCAAAGTAAAATTATTATGTATGTTTAAAATTATATATAAATATATTTGCAAACAATAAGATAAATTCTAGTAAAATTATAATGAAAAATTATGTGTCAATTGATGTAATTGTCATGCTAACAATATAAAAACAAAAAGAATGAAACATCAAAAATTTTTAAAAGGGTCCAATATGAATCTGAATATTTAATACTCTCTTCCCATAACTCACCAGTTCTCTAGCAAGAGAGCTCAATTACTATATATATATATATACATATATATAGATATAGATATAGATATAGATGTAGATATAGATATAGATATATAGACATATCATTCGTACTTTAGAAGCAACATTGGTAATTACCTTTAACTTGAATTCTGATTTTTGTATTGTGGATGTTCAGCTAAATGTTCATTCAATAAATGAGCAAATAGAACATAATCTTAACTTACTGTTTAAGCATTCCTCTCCCCCTCCCCAGGTGTCCCTTACCACCTAGGCAATAGAAGCCTCCTTGGTTGTCTGGCTGCCTGTGTCTTTACAACATCATTTTTGGCTACTCCTATCTGCTGTTTCCAGGGTGGACTGAACTGGTAGAAGGGGAAAAACTTCTCTTCCTCTGCTTACTTCTCTTTTACCCCTGTTCCAACATGTCTGGGAGTGTTTGTTTCTCCCTGGTAATCTGTCCCCAATTTCAGGGATGGGAGGTGATCCTTTTGGACTGGTAGTTTGAGCCATGGTAACCTTGGGAACAGGATTGCAGTCAGGGTCAGGCTTGGAAGCCCTGAGGAATCAGAGTGCATGGGACATGAGTCCAAGGGGAATTATTGATTTGGAACAGGGATTGTACCCTATGGATACAGAGCTAACCTATGAATTTAATCCCCTTCCTCTACTCAGAGGTTGAGGTATACAAGCAGAGAGGGGGCTCTGCCTCCCATGTGCTGGGGCATGTGTGTATGTGGGGGGGGAGGTGAGAAATAAGATTTTATATTTGTGATTACTGTATGTATATATTTGGGTAGCTAGATAGCACTGTGGGTAGAGTGATGACCTTGAAATCTGAAGGACCTGGGTTCAAATCTGGCCTTAAATACTAACTGTGTGACTTTGGGTAAGTCACTTAATCCTGATTGCCTTTCATGTAGTATCATTCCAGTCTTCCTGATTCATATCTGGCCACTGGACTCAGATGGCTCTGGAGGAGAAAGTGAGGCTGGGTCTTAGCACAGCACACCCTTACTCAAATTCAATTTTCATGTTTGTCATGGCATAATCTTCCTGGTACACGGTCTTCTTCAAGAATGAAGGACAAACCTCATTGCCATTTATTTGGAAGTAAATAGTCCCCTTTGTAAAAAGCTCCACTATGCTACAACAGTAATTAAAATGAAAACATTTGAAAAAATTCCCTAAGTGTTCTGAAACACATGCTGATCGACCACTATTTTTACTATAGTCTCCACGTTTTAAATCCATACTCACTAGAGGGTAGTTTTCTACTTTAATGTTCTTTTTCTTTTCTCATAGCAGGTAAGGTATCTAAATTCAACATCCTTTTAGTGCTAAATTGGAATATCCTCACTGAGGATATAGATTCAGAATTCAGAGCTGGAAAAATCCTTCAGGCTGACACTCTCATTTTACACTTGAGGAAACTGAGGTCCTAGGGCAGGGAAACTAACTTATTTTTTATATACTTATTTTTAGATAGAATAAAATTTTGTACTAGTTAGATTTCTTAAAATGCAGGGACTGGATTGAGGGAGAGAGTAATTATTAGGTGCAGAAAGAGCAGCAGCAGTGGCTGTATTTAGTTTTGTTCTGAAATAAATTAAAAATGTAGAACTTGACCTTATGAAGATTATAATCTAAGATCCAGTTGCATTCAGAACAAAAGCATGTAATAAGTAAAATGTGTGCTGAACTAGTAATAGCACAAATATATTTTGTGTAGAAGAGAGTGATGGGGATTTTGGGAGATAGAAAATGCAAGTAGGAAAGGCTTGCAGAAAAAAACCAATAATAATAATTCACATTTATATGGCTCCTTGAGGTTTTACAAAGTACTTTACACTCAACATGTTGGTAAGCCAGAGGTACAATCAACTCTATGCCTATTTTATAGCTTATAAAATGGAGAACAGATGCCTTGCCCATGGTCACATAGTTTTAGCAAGATTTTTAGCAAGTAGAATCACAACATTTTCTGCTATACCAGATTATTCTCTTTTAAAGTTCAAAAAGTTTTAAAAATAAAGTTTTTAGGTAGTAGTAGATGTTTATCCCTGATGAACTGATCCCCCCCCCCCCCCCCCCCCCATCCTACCACCTTCAATCAAGAATGAAATTATAGAACAAAAGGGGACAGATAACAGATGAGGAGTTAATGGCTTAAAATTGAAGTCCAAAGATAAAACTATGTCCTTTGTTAAGTTTGAGAATAATTTCCTGATAGAATTAGAAATCAATGGGATGATGTCCTAGAAATGGTCATGCAAGTAGTGGTTTTCAAAAAGTTAAGCCTGCTAAGATAAAAAGAATGAAGGCAAAGTTGGGGCAGGAGGCAGCTTTTGTGTTGACGTGTGAACCCTGAATTTTGCCAAAAAGTAACTCAAGGAGAGAAGAACACACACACACACACACACAGAAACCATTACATTCAATATGAGAACTACACCCCTAATAAGAGATATTGCTCTGTAAGGGAGTAGAGACACAGCCACAGAGAGTTGAGGGGTGGGAAGCTGTTTCAATAATCAGGAAACTTCTGGAACTATTATGATTCAAAAGAGAATTAATCTGAGAAGTTCAGAGGAATAGACTCAGGGAATCTAACTGAAACATTCCAGAAAAGATGGGATGAAGAAGAGGGGAGAAACATTATGCCCCTACAAGAGGATAATAAACATCAGGGTCTAACAGTACTATGTACCAGTTGTCTTGGTCACTTCTATGCCTACTTCTTTACTTCACTACCAGAATACTCTAAATTTGTATCCATTCTTTCCATGGAAATTGTGTGTACTTGTGAAAGACAATGCTCTAATACTAATGCATTGTTGATGAAGTTGTGAATTGATCCAACCTTTCTGGAAAGTAATTTGGAATTATCCCCAAAGGGCAATAAAATTGTTTATATCCTTTGATCCAGTAGTACCAGACTAGGTCTGTATTTCAAAGAGATCACAAAAAAGGTAAAAAAACATCCTTATGTTCTGATTGATGACTCTTTTTGTAGCGGCAAAGAATTGGAAATTGAGGGGATACCCACCAACTGGGGACTGACTGAACAATTAGTGGTATATGAATGTAATGGAACACTATAGTTCTATAAAAAATCCTGAGAGATGAGATTTCAGCATAGCTTGGAAAGATTTGCATGAACTGATGCTGAGTGAAATAAGCAGCGCCAGAACATTATATACACTAATAGCAATTTTGGGTGATTTTCAAATATGATGGACTTGATCATTTCAGTAGCACAATAATCAAAGACAATACTATAAGACTTGTGATAAAGAATACCATCCATATCCAGAAAAGAAATTGTGGAGATTAAATACAAACCATAGTTTACTATCTTTAATTTTTTTAAAAAAAAGTTGTCTTGGGGCGGCTAGGTGGCGCAATGGATAGAGCACCGGCCCTGGAGTCAGGAGTACCTGAGTTCAAATCCAGTCTCAGACACTTAATAATTACCTAGCTGTGTGGTCTTGGGCAAGCCATTTAACCCCATTTGCCTTGCAAAAACCTTTAAAAAAGTTGTTTTACGATTTAGGTCATTTTTTCACTCTAATTTTCTTTTTCTTCCCTTTGGATGTGATTCTTCTTTCACAATATGGTTAATATGGATCTATGTTTTAGCATAGTCTAGATGTAGAGCCTATATTATATTGCTTTCTGTCGGGGGAGGGAGAAGGAAAGGAAGAGAAGGAGAAAAATGTAAAAAAAAGATTGTTGAAAATTATCATTCATATAATAGGGAAAATAAATAAAATTTTAAAAAATAGACAATGCCCTAGTTTTATGGGGGTGAGGAGAAGGCTGGGAAGAAAATATTTTTGTAGCTATTATTATTATTACTTTGCCATCTTAATAAATGAGTGCTTTGAACTCATTTTTTCTACTGTCTGATTATTAAGGAAATCTCACTGGTTGGGGTTCATAAACTATAGTTTCACAGAATACTTTTGAATCTGGGGTATTAGTCTCATTTTGAGAGTTCAATGTGCAATTTTCTGTGTACTTGGAAAGATAGCTCCAGGATGGGGTACTATACATTGTTAGAACTTTTGAGGACTCTGGCAGTTATTTAAGTCCAACTCTTTCATTTTCTAGAGTTAGGAACAAGGGCCCAGAAATATTAAACAATTTATCCAAATTCACACAGTTATTTAGTATCAGAACTGTACCTTAAATCCAGACATACTGACTTTAAAAATTAATTCACTTTCCATTATACTGTACTAGGTCATGTTTCTTAACTAGGGAAAAGATGAGATTTGTAGAGAAGATGTGATTTTATTTCTCTGACAAATTCACAGATATTAACCAAATAACACAGTAGAGTATTATTAGTAGCAAAGCAATCATACTACCTTTGGTTTAAAACAATACAAAATGGCAGGTGGAAATAGTCAATACTGGAAGGACTGTGGTAAGAAAGGTGCACTTAATATATCATTCACAGTATATCCAACTATTCTTGGAAAACAAGGGGGAATGAATCAAGAAAAGTCACTTAATAGGGCATGCTTTTTGACCTAGAAACCTTTAGGCACATCCTAAAAGAGGGCAAAGGCAGAAAGAAATATCCTATTTAAACCAAAATATTCAAAGTTGTACTTTTTTGTAGTTTTAACAGTAAAACTTGAAACAAAATGGTGTTTATTGATTGGGGAATTATATTATATTCCAAGTTCTACATTGTACCATGAGAAATAGCAAATAGGAGGAATTCAGAGAAACATGGGAAGCTTTATAAGGACTAAAATAAAATGAACAAAGCAGAACCAGAATAATAATGTGGATAATGATCATAATTGTTGAAATGATAACAATACACAAAAAAATCAGAATTCATATTAAATACAATGACCAATCTTGGTTCCAAAGCACTAATGATACACAATTCCCTTCTAATGGTAGAAAGGTGTGAAGTGTTACATCCCTTATCATATGAATTAACTTTTAAAAACCTACAAATTTTTAAGAAAAAGATCAATAAAACCCAAATGGTTCAAAATTATTGTGGTTTTTTTAAATTTGTTTTTAAAGCAGGGTGAAAATGTAGAACTTGGAATATCTCTAATAGTACATAGATGGTGGATTTAAGTCCCTTCCCTGTTTCCAAAATGAATAATTTTATTGCAGCTCCTTACAGATTCTAACATAGTGGATAGAGCCCCAGATCCCAGGAGTATTGGCTTCAAATCCAGCCTCAGATACTTGCTGTGTGATCCATGGCAAATGGCTTAATTCTATTTGCCTCAGTTTCCTCATCTGTAAAATGAGCTGGAAAAGTAGATGGCAAATCACTCCAGTATTTTTTTCCAAGAAAACCCAAATGGGATCACGAAGAGTCAGACATGGAAATGACTCAACAACAAAATTCTGTACATCTTCTAGAAAGAAAATCAAATTCAAAATAAGCCCATTGATAAAAATACAGCCTACTAACTCCAGAATGCCACAGTCTCTTAGGCAGTAGGATGTTAATGAGGCCTAAGACCATAGTTACCATAGAGTTGAGTTGCTAAGGGCATCTAAACAAAACCTGTCATTTTATAGTTAAGGAAATTGAGATGTTAAGTAGTCCCTCCTCTGACTATGTTCAAGAACTGACACATAGTTATTTAGATTTATACTAAATTAAATGGTCAAGTCTAAGCTATTTTCTTTATTGAGGCTTTAGTGTGTTGGGTTGGTGTAGTTGTATCGTCCCCCAGCTAACCTGCATATGTTTGTGAGTGCACTTAAATAAATCATAGCCTTGCTTATTTTGACTTCTCTAGTCACAATATAGAAGTTGATAATTTGAATGGTAGAGCTGGATAAAACCTTGGAGATCATTTGTTCCAAGCTTCATTTTACCCAGAGATGAAGAAGACAATAGAAATAGAAACCAGGGGCATTGTGAAGATAGTCTGGGAGTTGTCCACAGAGTCAGCACAGGAACCCCTAACATCAAAAGGTGTCAGAGAAGGCAAGAGGGATTTCTTGGGATATTCAGATACACAGCATTGTTTTGGACAATTGAAGTGGGGTAGGGTGAGACCAAGTTTTGATACTGTCTCTGCCTTAGTGTAATTCAAATTTTGGGAGGAGGAATGGACACAGACAAATAACTATACCATAACCATAAGATAATAACAAGATAAGTCCATAGCAAAAGTGCTGTGTGGGTCATAGGGGGAATCTCCTAACTGAGGAGTAAAGGAATTCTCTATGGAAGAGAATTTTAGATGGTCTTGTAAAGATACCTTGATCAAAAAATTCAACAGGCAGAGAAGTGAAGGGAGAGCATTCTGGGTACAGAAAATAGCATGAGCAATATCATAAGGGTGAGAGAAAACACAGGGCTGGTAGGAAAGAATAATAATTAGCCTAGTTTCAATTTGGAGCTCTTAACCTGATGTCCACAATGCATATATAAATATTTAATATATATACTGTGCGTATATAGAATATTTAATATATAATGTATTTTATAATATTAATTTTTTATATTTTATTATATGATAGAATATATTATGTTGATTAATACCTATATTATGTTAATTATATTTGTTATATTTTATATTCACTATTTTGTATAATATATAATATATTTCTATATCAATTTCTATGTGGGGCATCAGATTAATATACATACACATAGATATATATACATATAAACATACTCTTAAGTCCAAAGTTTTTAATCTTTCAGGGTATAAAACATATGTGAATTTATACATATAAATCATATCATAGCATACATTTGTGTTATCTCTAAATATTTGTTATTGATCTACCCATTCATTTATCTTTGTCTAGGTTTAATATTCCTCTGTGTGTGTGTTTGTGTGTGTGTGTGTGTGTGTGTGTGTGTGTGTGTGTGTGTGTCTGTCTGTCTGTCTGCCTGTGGCACAAAGGATAAAAAGGAAAGGAAGGGAAAGGGGGTTTGTAGAAGCAGGAATCTTCTAAACTAGGGGCCATTTCCAGTTATTTTGACAACTGCCCTGCCTCTGGACTCCAGTGACCCTGGAGAGAGTGAGGCAGATGATTATACAGCTTTGCCTCACTTAAATCCAATTCATTCACAAGTTAAGACATCATCCTCATAATGCCACGGGCCCTCTTCAAGTCCTGTCGTTTAACCACTTCAGAATTCCTTCAATTGGATTATTTGGGTCTCACCCAGATTTTTCCATTGGTTGCACAACATTATCATGACAGACTTTGCCGAAGGCATTTCTAAAATTTAGATAACTGAGCATAACATTCTCCTAATCTCCCAGGCTAGTGACCCTTTAAAAAAAGGAAATGAAATTAGTTTGACATAACTTACAACTTATTCTGTTTGAAGTCATATTCTTTGTGAACCACATCTTTTCCTAGCTCTAAGAAATTCATTAGAATACAAACCATTTCATAGAGACCTTTTGCCTCTTTATCAACTAATCAAAAACCACAATGGATAGGATTTGAAACTGGTGAATTCTGCTGCAGACACTCATTATCTGTGTATTCCTAGGCTAGTCATTTTTCTTGGCTTTAGTTTTCTCATCTGTAAAATAGGAATAATAGTAGCTACCTTATAAGATTGCTGGGCAAATCAAACACAATCACAAATAATATGAGTTGCAAACCTTAAAGCAAAATGTATTAGCCATTAATAAATGATAATTAATATTAATAATAGTAATAGCAACTATAAAGATATTTGGAATTGAAGTCTAGTCTTTTGTAGGTAACATCAACTGAATTGAGGGCTAAAATCCTAAGAATTCTAGACAGGACATATTGTTTTTTGCTCTGGAAGAAATACTCTAATGTATCCAATTTTTATTACATAATTCAAAGACTCCTCCTCACCAAGTCACTTAGAACCTTTTTATATACTAAGAAGAGAAATGTGTTTTACTTAAGCTTGTTATTATAAAATCCACTGTCATTGTCACTTCATAATTCAGGAAATTTATCCTCTTTTAATGCTCTTTCTTGAGTCTAAAATGTAAAAAAAGTTTCAGTGTAAGAGATCACTCCCTTTTTTAGTTTACAGTTCTGAGAGGCTGATAATGTTGGGCATGTTTCCAAATTTCCTTTCTGTAAATGTAGAGCATCTCCTTTCTTTTATGATTTTCAGAAGGCTATTAGAACAACTTTGGTCAATTAGGCAAGTCGTTTGACCAAAAAAGGAAGATGTTTTGTAGAAACCAAAACAATGGGGGGAACCCCATAAAAATAGAGAATAGAATTTGACAGAATACTGGAGAGCAGGAAAACACTTGGAAGTCAAAGGAGAACAGAAATATTAATGTTTTCCAATATGATAGTGGGTCATATAATAGAAATATTACATATAAGGACTAAAAAATATAATCCTCCTTTAGAACCAGCCAAGACTTTAACTATAAAAAATCATCCAGTTTGGGGAGGGGATGGGAAGGGAGACAAAGGGAACCAACATAGCATACCAACAATTAAAGGGTTGAGAATTAAGGCTTTCTAGAGTCCTATGATTTCCTTCACTTGCCACCAATACTATCTCCCATTTTTCTCCATCAGAATTCATAATCTATTTTTTCTCACTTTACTTCTCCTATTCTCACAGTCACAGACTGGTAGAACTCATCTGGTTCTCCCACATGACAGATAAAGAGAGACACAAAGATAACCCAGCTCTCTAGTGGAAGAACAAGTCTTCTGATGACAACAGAGTTCTCTAAAGGGTAGATTTCAGTCTATTTGACCTACTCTTGGCTCCTTACCCACTCAATCTCCCTTCTGCTACCTCCTTCTCCTTTTTCTATACTTCCCCCACACTTTCTTTCTATCATTTCAGTTACCTGTTTGTGGCAAGGGGGAATATCTAGTAAACATCCTGCCATGTAGTCTAGGCTAGGTTTCCCTTAATAAGGATAAATCCATCCTCAGACTTCATAGGTCCAGGGAACTAAGACCAGTCATCTAAATTATAAAAAGCTCAGCTTATTAATAATCTGAATTTCTTAGACCTGAATTCCCTGCTGATGTGAGAATTTACATCCCCTCCTTACTAGACACCTTTCTAAGAAGAGTTATGTCCCCCTGAACCCATTCAGCATCCTTGTTAAATATACTTTCTGGTGTATTGTTAAGTAAACTTAATTTCATTATACATTAGACAATATTCAAAGGCTTCATTTTATTATAATTATCTGTCAGAATGATCAGGTCTTACTTAGTCAGGTTTGGTCCAGAACATTAATCTTTCTATTCACACTATCCGCTGTATCAATTCTTACCCACAGGACTTGGCAATATAGCTGTGGCAGTGACAGAAAAGAAAGTAGCTTCCTGCTACCAAAAGTTGAACTATGGCCAGTAGCATTGAAATCGGGAAGCAGACAGGAAATAGAACAAAGCTGAAAGGATGCATGTAAGGATAGCCTGGCAAAGGCTGTGACCAGAGGGAGGGGTGGGAGAATAAGGGTGTTCGACAGTGGGAGCAACCTCATTATGTTGATCGGAAAGTATGATGCTAAATGTCCTTGGTGGGAATACCCAGAAAAAGAGCAGTGTGGCAGGGAAAGTCTTCTACCTATGTACTAACCAACATCAATAAAATAAAAATAAGGAACATTTAAAAATAAAGGACTTATTTTCTGTAGAGGAGAGAAGGTTGAAGGTTGGCTTAGTTAAGCTGAGGGAGATGATGTGAAAGGAAAGGTCCTCCACAATCCATCCTCTACCTTTCTGGTTGTTATAACTGTCCCCCAGTTAGATCCACTACTAGAACTAAACCAGTCTTCCCACTCCCTTTCCCATTCCCATCTTTTTTCACCCTGAATGATAACAGAGGTTTCAATAGAACTTTAAAATTTATAAAATTTTTCCTTATAACCTCCTGAAATTGTGCCCAAAAGGCAACAAAAATGTGTATACGCTTTGATCCAGTAATATGGTTCTATATCCTGAAGCGATTATGAAAAAGGGTTAAAAACATCACTTGTACATCATAGCAGCCCTGTTTTTGGTGGCAAAGAATTGGAAATCAAGTAAAAGTCCTTCAATTGGGGAATGGTTTAACAAACTGTGGTATGTGTATGTCATGAAACACTATTGTTCTATTAGAAACCAGGAGGGATGGGAATTCAGGGAAGCATGGAAGGATTTGTATGAACTGATGCTGAGCGAGATGAGCAGAACTAGAAAAAAACACTGTATACCCTAACAGCAACATGGAAGTGATGATCAACCGTGATGGACTTGCTCATTCCATCAGTGCAACAATCAGGGACAGTTTGGGGCTGTCTGTGATGGAGAATACCATCTGTATCCAGAGAAACAACTGTGGAGTTTAAACAAAGACCAAAGACTGTCAACTTTAACTTAGGGGAAAAAACTGTTATCTTATTATGCAATTTTGCTATCCATTATACTTTATTTTTCTTCCTTAAGGATGTGATTTCTCTCTCACATCACATTCAACTTTAGATCAATGTATACTATGGAAACAATGTAAAGACTGACTGCCTTCTGTGGGGGTGGTGAGGGGAGGGAAGAAAAATTAGGGGGAAAATTGTAAAACTCAAAACAAATAAAATCTTTCTTTAAAAAAATAACCTCCTGAGGTAGATAATACAAGTGTTATTAGTTCCTTACTGATTTTTCAAGTATGGAAACTGAAGTTCAGAAAAGTGAGTCAACTTGTCCAAAGTCACATAGGTAGTAAGTATTTCAACTGAAACTGGATTCCAGACTTCCTAACTTAAAAAGTAGCACTCTTTCCATTACTCTAAGCACACCTGTCTTCCTTCTTTTTCATCTATTCAAATACTCCTCATCCTTGAAAACATAGGTTTATACTTCTTCCCCACTCTCAACATTTTCTTTTCATGCTGGCCTATGATCTCTCCTTGTCCCTATTAATTATGTCTCATATTTTATCACTCACATTTTATCTCTCTAATTAGACTATAGTCTCTTGGAGAACAGCCCTCTAATTTAAGCTCCATTTTGTTCTCTGCAACGAAGGGATAGGACAGAGGACCCTTGGACCTGTGAAGTCTGGAGGAAGGATTCATTTCTTTTTTTAGGAAAACTTAGCCTAGTCTACATAACAGAGAGTTTACTGCCATAAGTAGGTGATTTGAGAGTGGAGATAACATGTGGGAAGGCATAGAACCCCTTTGTGTCACAAACCCCTTTGGCAGTGTGATGAAACCTATTCTCAGAATCATGTTTTAGATATAAAAAAACCCACAAGATTATTAAGGAAACTGGTATTTGATTTATACTGAAATACAGTTATCAAAATATATATCATTAAAAAGTTAATGCCTCAGGTCAAGAATCCCTAGCGCTATAGGAATGTTTTTAAGTTGTAGGATTTTTTGCTGTAAAATAGCACATCGGTTATAATCAAAAGAATAATGAATTGGTTCAACTCTATCATTCCAAACTCCTAGAAAGGCAGCTTGAGGGCTTCCCTCTCCTATTACCTTTTACCAATTTTATATGCATTTTGTGTGTGTATGTGTGTATAAATCAAAATAAATAAATAAATACATACATACATCTTTAAGTACCTAGTTATTTGTATGTTGTTTTCCCTCATTACCATGTAAGCTCCTGGAGGTTAGAGACTGTGATTTTTGCTTTTTTTGGGGGGGGGATCCCTTGTTGATAAATGCTTAATTTGCTGACTAGGGAAAAAAAGAAACATAACTTTATAGTTAGATCCCTTCTTGGAAAAGGAAAATAAAAACTGTCCTGACATGAAAAGCCAATGAAGATCACCCATGCCGCCTTTTAAAAAAGGAATAAAAACCAACACAAAACCTGTCAAGGGCTTTTATGATAATGTCACCAGAATTTAAATCACACAGTCTCTGCAACACAAATATTTTACTGAAAGTATCTAATTTTAAATGTTACACTTTTGGGAGAGACAGACAACATGATAACATCTAAGAGGAATAAGAAATACCTAGAGTCTTAATCTCTCAACCAGAAACCCAAGGCTATGACCTTCTACTTTTCTAGATACTAAATAGGCATTACAAGTAGAAACTTGAAACCCATTTGGAAACGGTGGGTTTGAACAACTGTCACACAGATATAATCTTAGTTAATTAATCTCACACTGACTTTTTTCATATTTATCTCAGTAGACTCATTTACTTTCTTCATAGTTATTAGATTATTAGTCTTTGACGCATGAAGAAAAGCAGGCACAGACATTGTTCTTCCAAATTACCTGGAATATCCTACAGCAGCCATCTGACTGTTTGTAATGGAATGACTGTCAGCAGGTGAAAGTAAGAATCTGCTGAGGTATCCTGGAAGAAGTCCTGGGTTAAGAGTTGGAGAATCTGGGATACTTTACCACTCTGGACCTCAGTTTCACCATATGTAAAATGAGGGGTTTGACCAAATGGTCTCTGAGACCTTTCTAGATCTAAATCTATGATTCTATGAGCTCCAAGTACCTTAAAATACAGAAACTTTGGGAAATGCCAGGGAAGGACAAACTTAACCTTGACTTTTTCACCCTTTCAAGGGAAGTCATTTTAGCAACCTGAAAAATAAACTTCAGGCTAATTCATAGCATAAAGATCATTTCATCTAATCTATGTCCCCCCTCCAAAACCTGCTGAGAGTTCCATTTTTGCCTCATTTTTATTTCCTAGTTTAAATCAAACAAAACTTCTATCTCCTTCCCAATCATTAAAGAGAAAATTTAACTGACTTAATACTTGTTGCAAATTAGTCTTTGTAATAATCAAGAAAATTTTTTGTTGTTCAGTCATACAGTCTTGTATTTTTTGTTTTTGTTTTGATTATGGCTAGAGTATTCTTTATTCTTTTTTCCCTGTAAATAGTATCTTAATTTTTCTAATTACATGTAAAGATAATTTTCAACATTCATTTTTGTAATGTTTTGAATTTTAATTTTTTTTCCTTCTCCATTCCTTCCCTACTCCATAAGACAGAAAGTAATCTGATATAGGTTATAAATGCACAATCATGTTAAGCAAATTTATATTAGTCGTGTTGTGAAAGAAGAATCAGGACAAAAGGTCTTGAGAAATGAAAAAACAAATTTAAAAAAAGTGAAAACAGTTTTCTTTGGTCTGCATTGAGACTCCATAGTTCTTTCTCTGGATACGGATAGCATTTTTCATCACAAGCCTCTTGGGATTGTCTATGATCACTATATTGTTGAAAAGAGCTAAGTTTATCATAGCTGATAATCACACAGTATTGCTACTAATGTATAAAATATTTTCTTTATTCTGCTCACTATACTCAGTATCAGTTCATTTAAGTCTTTCCAGGTTTTTCTGCAATCTTCCTACTCATGATTTCTCACAGAACAATAGTATTCCATCACATGCATATACCACAATTTGTTCAGTTGTTCCCCAATTTATTGACATCCTCTCTAGAAGTTTTTGATGGAATTAAGAAGGCAAGACTTTGTTCTGTTTTACAATTAAGGGAATCCTCCCTAAGGCCCCTTTCAATTGCTAAATTGACTTGAGGTCTACTTTGGTATTCTGGTTGAATCTCAATCATCCAAACTGTTTTCTAATTTGATTTTGAAACAAAGGGAGGCTTTATGTGAAGGTGAATTTCCAGCCACTATTGTTATAGAAATATGTTTAATATACATGAATACATTCACATACTACATATATATTCAGTTATATGCTACATATACATATATATGGATATCTTTATATACTACATCTGTAAGTATATGCATATTTAATGCATATATATATATATATATAAAGATTCATATATATGCATATATATGTATGAAATTGACTGCTCACACACCCTGATACCTTGACTGCATTGGCCAGAGTAACTCCTAGTATGAAAAAGCCCTCTACTAATTCATTTGTGTTCTATAATCTGAGAGAACTATCTAAAATAACTCGAGACTTAAGCCTTAAGAAACAGGACTTGAATAGATGTCTCTCTAGGATTTCAGAAGTTCCATTATCAATTATATTAGTCTGTTTTCCCAGATATCAGTTTCTATAAGAACTATTTTAAATAAATTTGGTCAGGAGCCTCTTATACTCTCCTCAGCTTCCAGCAGGTGACAGCAAAATTCTTCCCTGACACCTAAAACTTCTGAATAATCTTTCTTTCTTCAAGTTCTCATATTCTAAATTGCTTCAACATTCCAGTGACTGGTCTTCTTTCAAACTTTAAACTCTATCCTTTCCAACCAAATCCCCTCTCACCTGGAAAATGAATAGACTTTTCCATTAGTTACAGCTAGACCTTGTAAGGAGTGCTAAGCTCCCTACCTCAGGTCAATTCACATAGACTCACATACAAAGATGACTTTTCCAAAGCCAGTAACAGCCTCATTACTAACTCACATGTGGTGGGTTGAAAAGAAACATGCTCATTTTCTGGAAATATGACCAACAGTTGCTAGTGAAAAATGGATGCATCATTTATCTCTGACAACTGCTAGTCAAACCTATAAGATGTAGAAATCAGTCTTTGCTGTTTAGCTTTTTCCAATCATATGAAACTTGTTTTCCAAGCACTTATCTTTCCTGTTTTCTCCTAGACTTTTGGCTGTAATCTGACACTGGGAAAAATTGGGAAGAAGTCAAAAGTGTCTCTTTTGGTCTCCTGCCTCACCTTGCTTTTATCTTTTGGTAGAGACTTCAGTAGGTCTTTCATAAATTCTTTTCAACTGATTGATTGCTGCATCTCTTTCTTTACTTAAATATCCCTTAACCCCTAAAACCCAGGGCTCATATGATTATGTCTTTGCCAAAAATGGAATGGAAACTTCTCAAGGGTAGGGACTCCTTCTTTTAGACTTTGCATCCCTGAATCTAGCATAAATTTACGCTCCTTTTTGTATAATGAGTAGATTTTTCTAGTGACCTTATTTGTCAATACTTAAAAACTTATTAAAAAACCCTATTCAAAAATTATTTTGCTTACTTTGAACCTGACAAACACTTCCAAATTTCCCCATATTCAAAGAGCAAAAAAGAAAAAAGAGTGAAGTGTATTTGAAAGCAAGAATATCAATTAAGTACAATATGTTTTCCCCTTAAGTATATAACATGTGGTATAGTGGAGAGAGTTCAAAACTTAGAGTTACAAAAACCCAAGTTCAAATTCTGTCTGAATCATTTACACAAGTTAGCAATGTAATGAATAGGGGTGACTAAGTAGGTGGTGGCAAACTGTGCCAATAATTTCACTGGAAGATGCAAGTTCACCATCCAGGCTAAGAAAGAACCTGACATCTGCATGAAGGTTAGATTCCCAGCTTGTGAAAGACAGCTAGCTGCTCGAGTCTGAGACAGAGGGAGTCTGATGAACATTCCACAGTGCCCTCCGGTGACAACTATTGTATATTACACAGGCTAGGAATGTTTTGATTATAGGTCAATTATAGGTGATTATGTTGATGCTCCCAGAAAAGCTTTTAGCTGAGTTCTGGAAAGCTGTCAACCAGATGAACATACAATGATGATTTTTTTTTTTTCATGTTCAGTTATCTAAAAAGTGAAAAGGACATTGAATTTGGGAGTCAGTGCGTGGTAGCAAGAAAGGTGGACTGGTACATATACAACCTTTACCAGATTGCTGCCATGGGGAAGGAGAGAGAAGCAAGGGTGGTAGAAAAATGTGGAGCTCAAAAGCATGCAAAAAAATGAATGCTGAACACGATCTTTGCATGTAACTGAAAACAAAATAAAGGAGGGCAAAAGAAAGGTAGTCTCGGTGTAAAGGTATTTAGATTCTAATTACCAATCTGCTGCTAATACCATTCCCTAGCATCACAGAAACATAGAATCTGAAGGGAAAGGGGCCTGAGAGACCATCCGAGCTAACGTCCTCATTTTTACAGGCCTAGAAAATACAGTTAATTGAGATAAAGATATCAGCTCTGGGTCGTGCAACTAATGCTTTTCACAAGATTTGAACTCAGGTTTCCTGGACTCCAAACCCAACACTCCATTTACAATACCATCTTGCGATTGTTTAACCTCAGTTTCCTCTTCTTTAAAATTCTCCAATTGAGAAAGAAATGCTCAAAGGATATGAGCAGGCAATTCTTCTTTTTTCTTTTTAATTTAAAAAGGTTTTATTTATTTTGAATTTTACAATTCCCCCCCATCTTACTTCCCTACCCCCCCTCACAAAAGGCAGTTTGCTAGTCTATACATTGTTCCCATAGTATTCCTTGATCTAAGTTGAATGTGATAAGAGAGAAATCATATCCTTAAGGAAGAAACAAGTAGTATGAGATATAGCAGAATTACACAATAAGACAACACTTTAAAAAAAAATTAAAGGTAATAGTCTTTGGTCTTTGCTCAAACTCCACAATTCTTTCTCAGGATACAGATGTCATTCTCTACCACAGATATTTCAAAATTGTGCCTGATTGTTGCCCGTTGGTATGAGCAAGTCTATTAATGTTGATCATCACTCCCATGTTGCTGTTAGGGTGTACAATGTTTTCTGGTTCTGCCCATCTCCCTCAGCATCAGTTCATGCAAATCCTTCCAGGCTTCCCTGAATTCCCATCCTGCCTGGTTTCTAATAGAACAATAGACATACATGACATACATATACCACTGTTTGTTTGTTAAGCCATTCTCCAATTGATGGACATTCCCTCAGTTTCCATTTCTTTGCCACCACAAACAGAGCTGCTATGAACATTTTTGTTCAGGTGATGTTTATACCCTTTTTCATAATCTCTTCAGTGTATATACCCAGTAGTGGTATTGCTGGATCAAAGGGTATGCACATTTTTGTTGCCTTTTGGGCATAATTCTAAATTGCTCTCCAGAAAGATTGGATGAGTTCACAGCTTTACCAACAATGTATTAGTGTCCCAGATTTCCCACATCCCTTCTAACATTGATCATTGTCCTTTCTGGTCATATTGGCCAGTCTGAGAGGTGTGAGGTGGTACCTCAGAGATGCTTTAATTTACATTTCTCTAATAAGTAGTGACAGAACAATTTTTCATATGACTATGGATTGCTTTAATTTCCTCATCTGTAAATTGCCTTTGCATATCCTTTGACCATTTGTCAATTGGGGAATGGCTTGTCTTTTTTTTAAAAAAAATTTGACTCAGTTCTCTGTGTATTTTAGAGATGAGTCCTTTGTCAGAAATACTAGTTGTAAAAATTGTTTCCCAATTTACTGCATTTCTTTTGATCTTGGTTACAGTGGTTTTGTATGCAATCAAAAATATCTAGTTTGTTTTTAATGGTGTTCTCCATCTCTTCTTTGCTTCCCTTTCCATAGATCTGACAGGTAAACTACTCCTTGTTCTCCTAGTTTGCTTATAATATTGTTTTTTATGTCTAGATCCTGTGTCCATTTTGATTTTATCTTGATATAAGGTGTAAAGTGTTAGTCTAATTCGAGTTTCTTCCATACTAACTTCCAATTTTCCCAACAGTTTTTATTGAAGATAGAGTTTTTTAATCCCAATAGTTGGACTCTTTGGATTTATCAAACAGCAGATTACTATAATCATTTCCTGCTATTGCACCTAGTCTATTCCACTGATTCACCACTCTATTTCTTAGCTAATGCCAAACAGTTTTGATGACTGATGCTTTATAATATAATTTTACATCTGGCAGGGCTAAGCCACCTTCTTTTGCACATTTTTTTCATTAAATCTCTGGAGATTCTCGACTTTTTATTTCTCCATATGAATTTACTTTTAATTTTTCTAACTCATTAAAGTAAATTTTCAGAATTTTCATTGGTAGGGCACTAAACAAGTAGCTTAATTTTGGTAGAATTGTCATTTTTATTATATTTGCTCAACATATCCATGAGCAGTTGATATTTTCCCAGTTATTTAACTCTGATTTTATTTGTGTGAGAAGTGTTTTGTAATTGTTTTCAAAAATTTCTGAGTCTGCCTTGACAGGGAGAGACTCCCAAGTATTTTATATTGTCTGAAGTTACTTCGAATGGTATTTCTGCTGCACCTTCTTAGTCATATATATAAATTTTGCAGATTTATGAGAGTTTATTTTATATCCTGTGACTTTGTTAAAGTTGCTAATTATTTCTAATAGTTTTTAGATGATTTCTTTGGATTCTCTAAGTATAGTCATCATATCATCTGCAAAAAAGTGAGAGTTTTGTCTCTTCCTTCACAATTCTAATTTCTTCAATTTCTTTTTCTTCTCTTATTGCTGAAGCTAACATTTCTAATATGATTGAATAGTAGTGGTGATAGTGGGCATCCTTGTTTCACCCCTGATCTTATTGGGAATGCCTCTAGCATATCCCCATTGCATATAATGCTTGTTGATGGTTTCAGATAGATACTGTTTATTATTCTAAGGAAGTCCATTTATTCCTACACTCTCCAGTGTTTTTAGTAGGAATGGGTGCTGTCAAAAGCTTTTTCAGCATCTATTGTTATAATCATATGATTTCTGATAGGTTTTTTTATTGTTGGAATTAATTACATTGACAGTTTTCCTAATGTTGAACCAAACCTGCATTCCTGGGATAAATCCTACTTGGTCAAAATGTATTATCCTAGTGATAACTTGTTGTAGTCATTTTGCTAAGATTTCATTCAAGATTTTTGCATCTATATTCATCAGGGAGATAGATCTATAATTTTCTTTCTGTTTTAACTCTTCCTGGTTTAGGTATCAGCGCCATATTGATGTCACAGAAAGAGTTGGGCAGTGCTCTGTCTTCACATATTTTTCTGAAGAGTTTATATAGATTGGAACCAGTTGTTCCTTAATTGTTTGATAGAATTCACTTGTGAATCCATCTGGCCCTGGAGATTTTTTCTTAGGGAGCTCAATAATGACTTGTTGAATTTCTTTTTCTGAGATAGGGTTATTTAGGTATGTAATTACCTCCTCATTTAACCTGGGCAACTTATATTTTTATAAATATTAATCCATTTCATTTACATTATCAAATTTATTGTCATAGATTTGGGCAAAATAATTCCAAATTATTACTTTAATTTCCTCCTCATTGGTGGTAAGTTCACCTTTTTCATTTATGATACTAGCAATTTGGTTTTCTTCTTTCTTTTTAAAATCAAATTGACCAGAGGTTCATCAATTTTATTGTTTTTTTCCATAAAACTAGCTGTTGGTTTAATTTAGTAGTTTGTTTTCTTGCTTTCAATTTTATTAATTTTTCCTTTAATTTTTAGAATTTCTAATTTTGTATTTAACTGGGGGTTTTTAATTTGTTCTTTCTCTAATTTTTTTAGTTGCATATTTAGTTCATTGATTTCCTCTTTCTCTAATTTATTCATATAAGCATTTAAATATATATCCCCAACAGCCATCTTGAGTAAATCCCATAGGTTTTGGTATGTTGTTTCATTAATGTCATTATCTAGGATGAAATAATTTATTCTTTCCATAATTTGTTGTTTGATCCACTATTCTTTAAGATGAGGTTATTCAGTTTTCAGTTAATTTTGGTTCTCTATCTCCCTGGTCCAATGTTGCATGTGATTTCTATTGCATTATGATCTGAGAAAGATGTATTCACTATTTCTGCCTTTCTGCATTTGATTATTAGGTTTTTATGCCTAGTACATGGTCAATTTTTATGTAAGTGCCATGTACTACAGAAAAGAACTTATATTCCTTTCTATCCCCATTCAATTTCCTCCATAAATCGATCATGTCTAAATTTTCTAACAATCTATTTACCTCCTTAACTTCCTTTTTGTTTATTTTTATAGTTAGATTTACCTAAACCTGAGAGTGGGAGGTTGAGGTCTCCCACTAGTTGAATTTTGCTGTCTATTTCTTCCTGTAATTCCTTCAACTTCTCCTCTAAGAATTTGGATGCTATACCAATGGGTGCATATATATTTAGTATTGAAATTATTTTATTATCTGTGCTACCTTTTAGGAGGATATAGTTTCCTTCCTTATCGCTTTTAATGCTATCTATTTTTGCAGCTGCTTTGTCTGAGATAAGGATTTCTACTCTTGCTTTTTTCACTTCAGCTGAAGCAAAATATATTTTGCTCCAACATTTTGCCTTTATGTGTATCTCTCTGCTTCAGATGAGTGTCTTGTAAGCAGAATATTGTAGGATTCTGGTTTTTAATCTACTCTGCTATTTGCTGATGCTTTAAGGGAGAGTTCATCCCATTCGCATTCAAAGTTATAATTACTAACTCTTTATTGCCCTCCATGTTATCTTCCCTCTGTTTGTATTTCCCCCTTCCCCCCTTTATCCATATTCCCCAGTATTTTGTTTCTGAATACCACAACCTTCAGTGTGTTTGCCCTCTTATATCCAACCCCCTCCCCTTTTTTCCCCTTTCCCTTTTCCCCTTCTTCCTTCCCTTCTGTTGATCCCCCCTTTCCTCCTCCCCCCTTTCCCCTTTTAACACTTTGAAGGTAAGATAAGTTTCTTAACTTAACTGAGTGTATATATATGTGAACTTTAAGCCAATCTGATGAGAGTAAGAATCAGGTGGTTCTCACCTCCTCCCTTCTTCCCTTCTATTGCAATAAGTCCTTTGTACCTCTTAATGTAATGAGATTTACCCCATTCTGTCTCCTCCATCTTCTCATCTCTTTACTATCCTCATTTTTAAGGAGGTATTGTTTTTAAATCATTCTATCTGAGGCAGAGAAAGGTCATGAGTGTCCATAACTTTTGGTTATTCTCTATACTAGAATTACAATTATTGAGAATTATTAGAGTCTTTCTTCCAGGTAAGGATATTTCCAGTTTCATCTTATTGGATAAGAGTTTCTTGAATAAGTCATGTGTGCCCAACTCTTCTGACTAATTAAATTCTCTCTAATGGAGTTACAATTCTTGAGAGTTCTTATGGTCTTTCTTCCAGGTAGGGATATTGTCAGTTTCATCTAATTTGATAAGCTTTTTTCCCTTTCCCCCACTTTAAAAATTTTTTACCTTTTTCATGTGTCTCTTAAGTCTCCTATTTGAAGTCCAAAATTTCTATTAAACTCTGGTCTTTTCATCAGGAAAAGTTGGAAGTTTCCTATTTCATTAAATGTCCATCTTTTGCCCTGGAAGAGAAGGCTCAGTTTTGCTGGGTAGTGGATTCTTGGCTACATTCCAAGCTCCCTTGCTTTTCAGAATATTGTATTCCAGGACCTTAGATCCCTTAATGTTAATGCTGCCAGGTCCTGTGTAATCCTTACTGTACCTCCTTGGTATCTAAATTGCTTCTTTCTGGCTGCTTGTAGGATTTTCTTTTTTGTCTGATATTCCCAAAATTATGGGATCCCTTTCCAGAGGGGATCGATGCATTTTTCAATAACTATAACTCTGGTTCCAAGATATCAGGGCAGCTTTCCTTCACTAAATCCTGTAATATTGAGTCCAGACTTTTTTTTTCTCTTCAATGTTATCAGGAAGACCAATAATTCTCAGGTTGTCCCACCTTGATCTATTCTTAAAGTCAGTGGTTTTGCTTATGAGTATTTTACATTTTCTTCTATTTTTCCAATTTTTTGGTTTTGTTTAACAAATTCTTGTTGTCTCATGAAGTCATTGGTTTCCATAGACTCCATTCTTTTTTTTAGGGAAGAATTTTCTTCATTTATCTTTTGCAACTCCTTTTCCAATTGATCAATTCTATTTTTGTAAGCATTTTCCCTTTGCTCATTTGAGGTTTTGAGAGAATTATTTTCTTTTTGCACGTGTCCAATTGTATTTTCCAAGGATATGTTTTCTTGCTGCAAGGTGTTAATCTTCTCTTGGGTTTCTTTTCAAAAATATCCCAATTGATTTTTAAACTCCTTCCTGATTTCTTCAAGGAAATTTTTCTGTGCTGGAGACCAAATCATATTCTCCTCAGAGGTTCTATGTCTTTCTGAATTAGAATCTTTTCCTTCTAGGAATTTTTCTACGGTCCCCCCTTTCATTGGCCTTTTCTTCATTTTCCTAAGATCTTGTGTCAGGGGAGGGGCTGGTTCACAGGGGTTTGGTGTTAGGATCCCTAGAGGTCTTACTCACTGAGTGTAATATCTCCAGCTGGACAGTAGGGGATGCTAGAGGCTTTGCTCATTCAGTGTAATATCTCTAGCTGGCTAGTAAGGGTGTTGGAGACTTTTCTCACTAAATGTAATATCTCCTCTCCAAGTAGGGAGTGTTAGAGGCTGGAATCTACTCTCCAGCTCTTCCTGTAAGTCCCACAGCCATGTCTCCACAATCTGGTTGTTTCTCAGAGTTAAGCGGTTCCCACTGTGAAAGGCCCCCCCCCCACAATCTTAGACTAGGCCAGCTCTTACCCCCTCCCCTGATGGCTGTGTGTGCTCTGTATCACCACACCTCCATCCCCAAGACACAGACCTTGAGGTACCTGTCACTTTTCTAGCTTTTCTCTCTGGGTTTTGTCAATAGGACTTCCATTAAGAGGTTTGGTTCATATTGTTTATACAGGAAGATCAGGGGACCTTAACATAGGGCCTGGCTTCTCTTCACCCTCTTGACCAGAACAGCATGTAATTTTTCAATGAAGAATTAAAAACAATTTAAAATGCTGTGAATTATTATTGATTAGAGAAATTCAAATTAAAACAACTTGAAATAGCTTATGCCTATCAGATTGGCGAAAATGATAGAAAGAGGTAAGTAACAAATTTTGGAGGGGATATGGAAAAACTGGAGCATATTCATTATTGGTGGACTTGTGAACTGATCCAACTATTTTGGAAAACAACATGGAATTATATGCCTTTTGTTCCAGCAATACATCTATTTCTTTTTTAAAATTAATTAATTAATTAATTCTTATTTTATACAAATAATATTTTTTATATATTAATAAAATATTCTTGTTTAAGAGTAAACATAATAACCCTCCCCCAAATAGATCTGCATGAGCGGTAAAGGGGAGAGAAAAAAATTAAAAATAAAATTTAAAAAATAATAGTAATAATTGTAGGTATGGTCAGGTGGCACAGTGGATGGAGCACTGGCCCTGGAGCCAGGAGCACCCGAGCCCAAATCTGGCCCCATACACCCAACAATCATCCAGCTGTGTGACCCGCATGGAAGCCACCCCAACTCTACTGCCCTGCAAAAACAAACAAAAGACCCCAAATAAAAATAAAATAGTAATAATAATAATAATAGTAGGGGCTTCATGTGCTAGTTCTGGTAGCGGTCCCCCCGCTGATCCCCCAAATTGTTCCTGGTGCTCCCTGGGGTGTAGGTCAGGAAACTCCCCTGTTGCTGTGAGCTGCAGCTCCCAGCACCCTGGGACTGCCTCTGGGAGGCTGAAGTTCCTTTGCTCTGGCGGGCCATCCCTCCAACCCCGGGGAGCAGAGCCTTTCCGCTCTTTTCCAGGTTACCTTGGGTTGGAGAGCTGCCTCACTGGGTCCCTCTGTGGGTTCTGTCTCTCAAAAATTTAGTTAGAGTCCTTAGTTTATAAATTTTAAGAGAGAGCACCCATTAGATGATCCTCTCTTGTCGCCATCTTGGCTCCACCCCCACATCTATTTCCAAAGATGATTCAGGAAAAAAGAAAAAGAACCTATATGTTCTAAAATGTTTAGAGTAGTTCTTTGTGGCAAAGAACTGGAAAATGTGGGAGAACCTGTTAGTTGAGGAATAGCTGAACAATTTGTGGTAAATGATGATGATGGAATATTACTGTGTAGTAAGAAATGATGATTTCATTGATCTTGGAAAATCATGGAAGGACTTACATAAAATAATGAAAAATGAAATGAGCAGAACCAAAAGAAGATTGTGACCTAGTAGCAGTAATATTATTTTAAGAATGATTTTAAGTGACTAAGTCATTTTGATTATTATAAATATCCAAATTAACTATAAAAGACTTATGAAGGACACTATCTGCATCCAGAGAAAGAACTGATAAATAGAATAATTTTACAAATATATATACTTGTTTGTGTTGAATGGTAACTATCTATAGGACAGGAAGGAAAGGGAGGGAAGAAAAAAGAAATTTATATGATAATTTTCTTAAACATTTTAAAGGAATATAGAGTTGTAAATAATAGATTTGCAATTTCATGTGCAATCAACTTTTTTTTTTAGGTTTTTGCAAGGCAAATGGGATTAAGTGGCTTGCCCAAGGCCACACAGCTAGGTAATTACTAAGTGTCTGAGACTGGATTTGAACCCAGGTACTCCTGACTCCAGGGCCTGTGCTTTATCCACTGTGCCACCTAGCCTCCCCAATCATTAAAGTTTTAGACTTTTTTTCTTTAGTTTTTGCAAGGCAAGTGGGGTTAAGTGGCTTGCCCAAGGCCACATAGCTAGTGTCTGAGGCTGGATTTGAACTTAGGGACTACTGACTCCAGGGCCGGTGCCCTATCCACTGTGCCACCCATACAATCAACTGTTTTATTATACTGTGTTATGGAAATGCTTGTTTTATTCAATAATTTTTTAAAAATTAAATTAAAAAATAAAATGATGGAATTGTACTGGATGACCTCTCAGGTCCCTTACAGTTCTCCCATTCTATGATTCTTTCCTTACTTTGGTTGTCTTGTTCCCTCTACTACTTCCCTGAGAATGTCTTATCTATTTCAGAATATAAGTGAATTGTTTATGTTGCACAAGACATCTTTCCCCATCATCACGTCAGATCTTCTATAACATAACATTGGAAATTATTTCTTTACTGTAGCAAGGGTTCTGCCTTGCCCAAAACCTGGGACATCCACCCCCCCACCCTTTGAAGTCGGAGGAGACCTGAGCTCTCCATTCAAGGTTGTACATTATGTTCTTAAAGAAGGGGGAAAATGGGTGAAAATTGTAGGGAGGCAAATTTAGACTTGGTTGTAGGAAAAATTTGCTAATAATTAGAACCAGGGATGTGCTGGCAAGTGTTAACAATTTGTTTTAAAAAAAAATACCCATTACATTCTTTTAAGTTTAATCTTCATTATTAAAATTTTCTCCATCACTTTCTTTAAATCTCAAAATCAACAAAATAAATCAAACCCCGCTTCTTATTTACCACTGAAAATTTCACAAGTTGGCTCTCCTGCCACCGATTAGAACTATTCCAAAGTCAACTTGGTTTGTTCAAGAAGTACTGAGTTTCCTGCTAGAACTCTTTAAACAAAGGCTAAAATGAAAGAATGATTTGAAGGTATGAGTTGAATTGGAGTCTTTGAGATTCTTTTCAACACTGAGGTTCTCTAAGACAACCCTGCAGAGTCAGAAGAGACTCTCCCCTAGAATTCTGCTGGAGCCAGATTTAACTAGTGTGTGAGAGAGGATTGTTAAATTTTTAGTGTGAGCATTTACAACTTAGAAGTCAGTAATCACTACAAATCAGGGCTCAATTTGTTTGGTTGACTTTCTAGACTTAAAAATGTGTTAATGATGCAGATTAAATTTCAAGGTGTGTGTGCACATAGCTTGTTAGGGGTTTTTTCCCCTACTCCCATCCCCACAGATCCCAGTTGTAAAGCCTTGGCTAGCACACCCAGTAATGCTCTATAAACAATGCTTCAACTCAGCAGGAGTGCAACAGCAAGTTCAGGTAACTAGGACTGAAGCCTGAAGACTGTAGGCTAACAATAAAAATAAGAATAGCTATAACAATAATTCAATAAACATTTATTAATTGTCTACTTTGTACTAAAGACTGAGATTACAAATAAGAAAAAGAAAGACAGTCCTTGCCTTCAAGGAGATTATAATCTAATGGGGGAAGATAACATACAACAAAAAGCTCAAAAAAGGTGTCAACCAAGGGGTACTAAGCACAGTAACAGGATATTCCCTGGACTCAAAAACCAAGTCAAAGCAGTTGTTGGAAAATAAAGAGTTTGTCTGAAAAATTCTGAACTTTTTATAAAGCGGGGCTTTGGGAATTTATTCCTCTACCCTCCAGCTCTCTGATCAGAGCACAGAGGAAATTGAAGGTGCTCATCAAAAACTGAGTTAATCTGTGTGATGATGAGACTTTAGGGGTTCAACTTATTTTGAGGGAGGCATGATGTTCTATGGAGCCTAAATTAAATAGAATCATTGATAGATAATAATTATAGCAATGGCGATGATGACAATGACTACAATGATGATGATGATGATAATTGGTATTTATATAATATTTTAAAGTTTGCAAAGTGCTTTATAGTTATTATCTCACTTAAGTCTCACTGCTTCTCTTAGCTCCTGTGGCAATTTCTGGAACAGGGAACTCATAGGAAAACTGAGTCCTGATTGGACTTTACCTTCAGCATCTATTCAAAGATTTAAAAAAAAAAGAGTCCGACAGCTGCCATCACATCCCCTTAAATATGCACCTCTTCCCCACCTTCATGACCCAACTCTAAAACTCTAACTCGAAAATCCCTCAGAACCACCAAGAGGCAAAGAATTAACCCCATTCCCAGGGATCAACAGAAATCCACCTTATTAGTTTTAACCATGTACTGACAATTACCTGAGTTTTAATTTCAAACCTGCAACTTTCTACTTGAGAGACCTCAGTCAAATTCCTTCATTTTCTGAAATTTTGTTGTTTCATTTCTTTGAAAAATAGAGGCTTTGCAGACTGTTGAATGAGAAAATTCAGGAGTTCTGAACCTAGGGTCAATAAAATTGGGGAAAAATATACTTTGAAATACACTTAGCAAGTATATTTCATCAAAACTTGTTTTTCTTTGTAATTTTACATGTTTTGTTGTATAGAGTTGAAAATGTAATAGCATTTTATGCAATAGCATAAGACTTCATCAGACTAGGAAAAGGGGTGTAAGACTCAGAGTAACATAACTAATATTTTTCACAGGATTCAAACTCAGAGGTTTTCTTAACTCCAAGCCCAGCACTCCTTCTACAGCACCATCTAGCTGCTGTTTAACCTCAGTTTACTCTTCTGTAAAATGAAGGGGATTGCACTGGATGACCTCTAAGATCTCTTGCAGTACTCACCTTCTATAATTCTAATCCTTCTTTGGTTTTCTTATTCCTTCTACTCCCTCCTTGAGAAGATAACAGTCATAGTTAACATTATGAACCCAAGGACAAAAGATATCTAAGGTCCCTACCAACTCTAATATTCTATGATTTTGAATCCTGAAGTTATCCAGCTCCACTCTAGAAAGAGTTGTTGCAGAAATGAAGCTCAAAGATGGGGAAGGAGTTCACTGTGCAGCATACATTCTCTATTTGTCTCTTAGGCCACCTGCAACAGAGACTAAACCTCCCAGTTTGCTTCATATTTTCCAGGTTCTACTTTGCTTTTTCTCTTCATTCTCCCTCAGTTTGCCTCCCTATAGATGAGACACTTGTCTATAATTCCTTCTAAAAGAATATTAAATAGGGGTGGCTAGGTGGTACAGTGGATAGAGCACCAGCCCTGGAGTCAGGAGTACCTGAGTTCAAATCCAGCCTCAGACACTTAATAATTACCTAGCTATGTTTTTGCCTTACAAAAACCTAGGAAAAAAAAGATGTTAAAATCAACAAAGTCATAAAATTTTATATGAGTCCCAAAAGCTGAAAGGAAAGTGACAAGGAAATATTGGATGGTGAGGCGATACAAGGTATCACCAAATAAGTTTCTGCATCTTTGAGTTCAGGTACCACTTAAAGGAACCTAGCTCAGATGTTATTATCATATTTGAAACAGAATCTTCTAGCACATACAGGTGAGGCCCAAAGGTCATTTTTGGGTATGTAGAACTCAAAGTGTGAAGGAGGGTGAATTTCCATCAGGAGTCAGTTTATTCTAAGAAACTTCACCCTAAATATCCCCCTCCCCCTTATCTTCCTCACCTTCATGACCCAGCTCTAAAACTCTAACTCGAAAATCCCTCAGAACCACCAAGAGGCAAAGAATTATTGTCTCTAACTCCTCATACAGTCATAGACAAGGAATAAAAATTAATGCGCTTTCCTCAGTATCACACCCTAAATGGGAAAGTGAAATGGAAAGCCCATGCAGGGCAAGCTCTAAATGGGTGTGACATTTTGTTTCCTGATAGTGATAAAATGAAGCCACAGATAAGGAGAGAGTCAGGGAAAATGATGGTCTAACCTGGAAATATTTGTGATTTATCAGCTTTTATTAGTGAGAAACATGCTAAATATATTATCCTTATTAGCAAAATTTTAAAGATAAGAATTTTACTACAATTATGGATAGAAGTATAACATCATAGAAAATCATTGCCCTCTTGAGTGATGCTCTTCTTTAATTTCCTAAAGGCTGTAATGTTTCATGATTTGAAATCATCCAAAAATACTATTAGAATACTAGTATGAAAAAGACGAGTCTTTGGACTTCAAAAAAACCTGGAAATACTTGCATGAACTGAAGCGGAGTGAAGAGAGTAGACTCAGGAGAACATTGTACACATTAACAGCAACACTGTGAGATGATCAACTCTGATGGACTCAGCTCCTTTCAGGAATACAGTGATCAAGGACAATCCTGAGATACTTGTGATAAAAAATGCCATCCTCATACAGAGAAAAAACTATGGAGTCTGAATGCAGAGAAAAACAAACTATGCTTGTTTTTTTAAAACTTCTTTCATATTCTTTTTCTTTTTTTCTTGTGTTTTCCCCCCTTTGTTCTAATTCTTCTTTCACAACATGACTAATGTGGGAATATATTAAATCTATATCAGACTGCTCATTGAGGGGAGGAAGAAGGGAAGGGAAGTTAGTAGAAAAATGTGGACCTCAAAAGCTTGCAAAAGGATGAATGTTGAAAACTATCTTCATTTGTAATTGAAAAAAAAAAGGCGAGCTTTTGTTTTGGGAAGAAGTTTGAGATCATTAATGCAGTTTTGCAATTTCCTGAAGGTCATCCAGGAAAAATCTCATCCTCCTGTTCATTTCTGGAGAGTGTATGATGGGAGTGAGCAGGATATGATATAAAACACACAAGTGAAAAAGAAGCTGGGCTGGTCACTTAGGTGGTAAGAGTAAGTGGTAATATGCACTACACTGGGATCCTTATAATGTCAGAAAGGAGCCAGAAAGCACCTCAGAACATTGGGTAGATCCTCTGAATTAAAAAGACAAGACTCTCAAGGGATGGACAAGGATGGATTGGTTGAAATTTGAATCTTTGAAGGGAATATCCTTGATTATGAGATCACAGAACTATTTAGTACTTAAGGAATATAACATCATCGCATCTATATAATTGATAGCTATAATATTCTGTTGGCAAACTGATGCAGTCCTTGACACTCATGTACAAAATATGTAGATGATGATAATGATGTTTGTCCTTAATTCTCAAAAAAGACCACACAGCATCAGGGGAGATGATGTCATGACAAGGACATGAATTGGATCTGAGTGAGTGGGGTGGGGAATGTTATCCTAAGTCACCAGCTTCATTTTCTCTTTCAGAGTCATCTGGGTCCAGTAGCCAGTTATGAATGAGGATGACTGCAGATGACCCTGGATGTGAGACAATCAGGGTGAAGTGATTTACCCAAGGTTCCACAGATAGTAAGTATCAAGCGTTTGAGGCCAGTTTTGAATCCAGTTTCTCCTGATTCCGGGGATGGTGATCTATTCACTGGACCATCTAGTGGACCCTAATTATGTAAGGGGGCTTGAGACCCATATCTTCCTAGGAATAGCACAGATTCTGGTTCTTCCTCTTTGATCCTTCCCACTCCCAATCCAGAACTAAATCCTGTAGTTGACCCCTTTCCAATATCTCTTGAATCTATCTTCTCTGTTTCATTTCCTCTACAATGACTCCAGATTAGACTGTCCTAAACTTGCTTCTTTTCTGAAAGATCTTCTTGTCTTCCTTACTCTAGTACATCCCATGTAAACTTGGTGCCAGAGTCCAAAAGCACTCACGTGTTCAAAAACCTTTAATGCCTCCCCATGGCTTACTGAAGAAACAACAAACTCCACTGACTTTTAAATGTCCTTCCTAATATAGTCTGTAAGCCCTTAGCTGCTATTTCTTCTCTTAACACTGACATTTGTCAAACACTATAGTCAGACTGGACTACTTACACTTTTCACTCTCTTGCTTCTGCCTATATTCTTTTATTCCCTCTAAAAAAGAATACTTCCCCTTTCTACCTTTGCCCATCAGAATTTTATTCATTTTAAGGCAATTAAAATGCCATTCCTAGATAGAGGGTTGGATTTGGAAACAGATGCATTCAGTCAAATCTGGACTCTTATCACTGTAACCTTGTTCAGTTTTCCTACTGTCTCGGTGTTCTCATCTGAAAAAATGAAGAGGTTGGACCTAATGATTTCTAATGTCTCTAACAGTTCTTGGTTTTTTTTTTTTTTGATCATTCAGGGCAGCTAAGGTGGGGCAGTGGATAGAGCACTGGCCTTGGAGGCAGGATGGAAGTTCTAATCTAGCCTCAGATGCTTGACTCTTACTAGCTAAGTGACCTTGGACAAGTCACTTAATTCTCCTCACACTTAGGGCCTTCTCCAGTCATCCTGATTCATATCTGGCTATTGGACCCAGATGGCTCTGGAGGAGAAAGTAAGGCCAGCGAGCTAGCACAGCACCCTCTCTCACTACAACTCTCACTCAAAAAATCCAATTCATGTGCTTATCATTATCATGGTATCACCTCCCTGATGTCATGGTCTTCTTCAAAAGTGAAGGACAACTATTATTATTATTATTATTATTATTATTATTATTATTATTATTATTATATTTGGTCATTCACTTCTACTAATGAAAAGTATTGAACAATTATGAAATGATTCAACAAAAACTGGATATTTGATTAATATACATTATATAAACATACTGTTATACTAACATATTATATGAATTTATAACACACACAAAATAGAAATTTAAATTGTGCATAGTGATTGTGTATAAATAGACATTCTGCTGGAAAGCCTTTATGAGGTGGCTAGGTGATCCAGTAAATTGAGTATTGTTGAGCTCCAGGAAGATCTGCATTCGAATTCAACCTCAGACATTAGTTGTGAGACCCTGGGAAAGGCACCTAAACTATATTAGTTTCCCCATCTATAAAATAAAGACAATAATAGCACCTACTTAAGATAGATATAAAATTAGATAAGATTAAAGTAAAGTAAGTCATTTACTTTTTGTTTTTTTAAGGTTTTTGCAAGGCAATGGGGTTAAGTGGCTTACCCAAGGCCACACAGCTAAGCAATTATTAAGCATCTGAGGTCGGATTTGAACTCAGGTACTCCTGACTCCAGGGCTGGTGCTCTATCCACTGTGCCACCTAGCTGCCCCAATCATTTACTTGTTAATGATTTTAAAACTCTGCTTTTGAGAGCAAAATTTTGAGAAAAAATATTTTAGAAAATATATTTTTAAATGCTTGTTTATTTACTGAGAGTTTGTAAATAATAATAACTTTCTAGTAATTAGTTATTCAGTTAATTTGATCAATTTGGCAGCCAAATAAGTGAATTTTTTTAAAAAGTCATTTTTATTGAAAGTTGTAAAACAATGAAATAATAGTTAAGTCAGTGAACATAATTATAATCAGCATCCATATAACCCTGCACAAATATAACCTTATTTCATCAATGCATCAGGCCTAGGAGGTAGGCTGCTATTATTATCCCTTTTTTTTCCAGATGAGGAAAGTAAGGCAACCTTGTCCAGGTTCCCATAGCTATTGAGTATCTGAGGCTGTATTTGAATTTTAGTCTTCTGAATCTAGGTCCAAGATTCTCTACAAAATATCATTTTGTTGTTTTTCTTATTCAGTTCTCCACGAGCCATTTTATTTGTTTGTTTGTTTTGTTTTTTTGCAGAGTTACTGAAGTCGTTTGACATTACCTTCTCCAGCTCATTTTACAGCTGAGGAAATGAGGCAAGCAGGGTTAGGTGACTTGCCCAGGGTCAGCAAGTCAGTAAGTGTCTGAGAATGAGTCTTCCTGATTCCAAGTCCCGTGCTCTATCCACTGTGGCCACCCAATGGCCACAACTAGATAACACAACAGATTAAACTGTAGGGTATGAAATCAGAAGACTCATCTTCCTGAACTCAACTCTGGTCTCAGACACTTACTAATTATGTGACCCTGGCCAAGTCATTTAACTGTGTTTGTTGCAGTTTCTTCATATGTACAATGAGCTGGAGAAGGCAATGGCAAATCGCTCCAGTATCTTTGCCAAGAAAACCCCAAATGGGAGTTGTGAAGAATCTGAAATTACTCAGCAACTGTATTATTTAGCTGCCTCCTAAAGGCTTTTCATCAGGAGTCGCATTTCTCTATATACAAACATTCCCTGCACACACAGTGTAAAAACAATAGCAAAAGTGAATTGTCTTTGATTTCAAAATAACTGAAAGTTTTCATTATAAATCCATTTGTCTTTCTTTGCATGCTTTGGCCTTAATGGATAGTACCTTGATTTCCTATTTGTGTTTATGCATTTTTAGTTTTTTTTTCTGTATAAGTGTGAGAAGCAACAGGAAGACCAGTCTGGATGGATTGTGGAATGTAGAAAGGGAGTAATGCACAATAATACTAGAAAGTGAGTGTGGGACTAGAATGGGGAGGCTTTCAATGCCAGATGAGCTTATGTGATCCCAAAGGCAATAGGGAACCATTTGAGTTTATTGAGTAGAAGAGTATACTTTAGAGAATGGAATGAGTTGAGGCAAGGAGACTAAACAGTAAACAGCAATAATTGTCTAGGGGAGAGATGATGAGGACCTGGATTAGAGTGTGTAAATGAAAAAAGGGAATAGATTTGAGAGAAGTTGTGTAGATAGAAATGATAAAAATTGGCAGCTATGCTTTGTGAGATGAGTAAAAGTGATGTCAAATATATTGTGTTTAAAGGAAAGATAATAATAATAATGAAATCTGTAATGTAAATGAAAACCTTTCCATGTCTGCTCATCTTGAGCAACTCACTATCTTCCTCAAAAAAAAAGAAAGAAAAAAAAGAAAGAGAACGGGGTTGGAGGATGAAGGGGATGAAAATTTGGAACTCAAAATTAAAAAAAAAACAAAGCAAATGTTAAAAATTGGTTTTAGATGAAATTGGAAAAAAATTAAAGATTAAAGAAATTAAAAGAAATGGGGCAGAGGTCTTACTCACTGGTCAAGGTCAGATTAGAACTGTCCTCAAGTGTTGACCCCTGGGACAGAAGTTGGGGGAGGGGAGAATTTTCGAGCTTTCACAGTCATAGGAAGATGTTCTCAAGCACTCTGCTGGACGGTAATGGGGAGCCACATTAGTTACAAGTCCTGTGTCCTATGTAATGATAGTTTTAGTGGGAAGAGCGGGATGTGATCCAGCTTTCCACCCTCCTAACCAGTTGATCATCTACAACTTGAGATCGTGCCCTCTGAGGTCATACCATGATCTTTCAGGGTGCTGGAGCCTCTAACTTAGAGATTACAGTTAAAAATCTATGATTCTGTGATCCTCTTTCTTGGATTTATTCCTGTTAAACTGCATCAGTTTCTCTGCTTGCCTCCACTACCCATCAGTTGGGAGTTTTGATTCTTTGCATAAGTTTTCAAAAGTCTTCATCTACTGATGTAATGTTTATCCCATGTCTTCTACAGAAAATGATTCTGTCTCCCTGGTATTACTCACAATGTTCCAAAAGGCTTCTGGAAAGTTCTTAGTGACACCCACCCTAAGGAACAAAAACATTCACCAGCCACTCCCTAAAAAATCAGTCCGTTTGGACTATTGCAACTTGGGCTTCTGATAGAGAATTGACTGAAGATAATAATGGATCAGATTCAGTAGCAAGGTCCAGAGTCATAATGCCAACAGTCATCAAGAAATGGGGAGCTGTTTTTACTATTTAAAAAGCAAAAATCTTAACTCTGCTCGTGTTAATATTGGCCATGGTATTGCTATCATTGATATGATTCAGAATAGGCTCTGCACAGGTACCTATTTGTCAAATGCAATGTCAACCTACCAAAAATGTATTTAGCTATTCCAATGTGTATAGCAGTTTCTCAGTACTTGGTAGTAGGTGATGAAGAATGGAAATGATCCTAGTCTGGCATGAAATCTATGGCTAGATGTAATTATACTTATTTCAAGAATTCATTGAGGGGAAAGGGTGAGTCAGAGATTGTGTTGACAAATTGGATAATGTTTATGGCAGAATTGGAAGGAAAGCAGTAATTTTTTGTACATATGAGAAGCCAGATGGCAGAGTTGAAAGAATAGTGGATTTGGAATCCAAAGACCTGCATTTGAGTCCCTGTTCTACCACTTACCAGCTATATCCAGTCCAATTCAGTAATTATTTACTGAGTGTCCTACTATGTGTAAGAAACTGTGTGCTAAGTGCTGGGGATACAATTACTAAAAGAAAGTCAGTTCCTGTCCTCAAGTAGTTTATGATTAATCATTGTGGGGGGGGGGGAAGGGGGAGATAACACCCAAAAGGAAGCAGAAAATTGGGAAGGGGAGAAAGGGGAACATTCTGAAGGGGTACATTTTGCTCAATAGAGTAGAAACCACACAAATCATCAGATGAAAAATGGAAAGGCTGAGAGCCTAGTCTCTGCTCTCTATAAAGGAAGGTATTGGAAAGACTTTGATACTCTGCCCCATTGGCCCTCCAATCAAAGAGAAAAGGAGACCAAAGAAGATGGCATCCATCAATGTTTGAATTAACAACAGTGGTGAAAATAGAAATGATGAGTTTATCTTGGGAGGGATGTCTTGTTCCAAAGTGCAACCAGGCACAGTAGAGCCCAGGCTTGCCATCATACCTTTGAGTTTACTTTTCCCCCTCTTCTGTAAAATTCAGGGGTTAGATTAAATGGCCTCTACAATCCTCTGCACTCTAACTCTTTGATATATGATCTTAAGTCAATCACTCAATAGCATTTATTGGGAGGACTCTACCAAGTACAAAGTATTTATTTTTTTAAAAAATTATTGCTAATTTTTGTTTTTCATATAACCTACATTCACCAACCTACATTCTCCTATCTGTTGCCAGAGAGTAATCTCTTATAAGAAAAAGGAAGAAAGGGAAGAATAAACAACTACTCAGCAAAACTAACCAATATGTTGACAAAATTTGGCATCTCTATTGTACTCCACACCATAGTTCCTCACTTCTTCAAAGAAAGGCAAGAGATGCCTTCTTCTCTCTCTTTTGGGAAGTTACAAAAGGGTTCCAAAGAACATCTGAAACTGGTTAGTAGCATCATCTTTATATATAAAGTTCAAAATGTTTTAAAAGGGTAGAATATGGGGCAGCTAGATAGAGTATCGGCCCTGGAGTCAGGAGGACCTGAGTTCAAATATGACCTCAAACACTTAATCATTACCTAGCTGTGTGGCCTTGGGCAAGCCACTTCACCCCATTGCCTTTCAAAAAAAATAAATAATAAAATAGTAGAATGTGGTTCAATTTAAAAATCTAATTGGAAAGATGAACTAGGCACAAATAAATACCTGCAATGCCAAAGGAGAAAAATAAAAATGTAAAAATTCACAGAGATTGAAGATTGAAGATCTGAGTCTGGGATAGTTTCATAAAGGAGCAGTATTAATGAAGCATAGGATGGGTATAGTCCACATGGCCACCATAGCACAAATCATGAATCTCCTCTATAACATTCCTGACAAGCCACAATTCGAAAATCTCTAATTATGTGAAATTCACTATATCCTGAGTTAGGCAGACAACAAACATTTATTAAACACCTATGGCATGCCAGGCCTTGTGGAAAGCACCAGGAATGCAATTATAAATAAAAAGAAAGCCAGTCCCTGCCCTCAGGGAGCTTATATTCTAGTGGGAGAGAAAGGGAGAGTCAGCACATAAAAGTGAACTGAAAAGCTGGGGGGGTGGGGGTGGGGGTGGGGGGTTAGGGAAGAGAAAATGATACAGGAGGCATGACAGTAAAGTCTGAAAAAAGTCAAAAGCACAGGGGGAAGGGGGTGAAATAGTCCCCAAACAGAGGCCATCCAGAAAAAATTCACCAGTCATAGAAATAAGATGTTGGGAAGATGCTCCATAGTGAGAAGGTTTGGGATCCTGATGGAAATTAGAGAATAGGAAGGCCAATTGAGGCTTGGTGGCAAATTCTGAAAAGAGTCAGAAAGGAAGAAGAATCCTATTTGCTTCAGAATAGCTTCAGTTAGGGTTAAGATACTTTTCCTTATTTTGACCCAAGACCTGTCTAACAACAATCTGTAAGGACCAAGCACCTTACCAAGAACTCAGAACTGCCATTATTGAAGTAAAAGAATTCTTTATTGAAACGTCCCAAGTAGAAATGGGCACATGTGGCACATGATATCATGGCCTTTTATCTCCTGCCTAGAAACACAAGAAACCCAATTAGTTGAGCATTGACAAGGTCAAAGGTCTATCCAAAGAACCCAATTCTCTTCCCTCGTGGGTTCAAATTCCTTATCAAACCTCCACTTTCTCACAATTTGGTAGCCAGGTCCTTTGAAAAGGATAACACAGATGTGTGAATCTAACTACTGGTGCCAGTTCATTCACTAATTCACCTTCTAAATCCTATGGTCCCTTGCTTTCCTGTTGCCAGTCTATTCCCTTCCTCTCTATAGAGATTCTCCTTGTTCCCAGGAAGATGTAAATAAGCTTGATTTATTATCTAAGCAACATTCCTCTGATTCTACCACTTTAGCTCTTTCCCCCATCTTCCTATCTGAAAGATAGAAGCTAGTTTCCTTAGTTTCCCCAAAACTAATGTAGAAATGAAAACTAATCACTTATCACATAACTGAAGCCCACTGGTCCTAGCTTTTGCAGATAAATACTGTAAGTCAAATCTTTCTTCTATATGGCACCTTCTTACATATTTTATGGATAATTTTCTTGGGGATAACAAGATTTCTTTTCTCCAAGCTAATCGTGCTCAATTCTTTCAAGCCAACTTCAAAGTCAATTAATTTCATTTCAATGCAATTTAGCCCAGCAATCCCTAAAACATTTTGATCACCTGTCTCCAGACTTGCTCCAGTTTGTCAGTGCCTTTCCTAAACTAGCACTGTGCTTCAGATGTGTACCTGACCAGGACAGATTAACAGATGGACACTCTTTTATATTTGCACTCAATGTGCCTATTGCTGTAAATTTAATAGATAATATATTAGCTTTTTTTGGTTGCCATGTCACACTATTGACACGTCCTGGACTCACAGTCCACAAAAGGCCCTGTCCTTGGGTAATTGGATTTTAAATGCAAGTTTCAGGAATTAGCCTTTATGTCTATGAAATTTCATTTCTTTTTATTTTATTTTTTTAGGGTTTTTTTTGCAAGGCAAATGGGGTTAAGTGGCTTGCCCATGAATTTCATTTTATTATATTTGGTCTACCATTCTAGCCTGTCAAAATAATTTTAGCACCATGTCTGTTATCCCTTTTTTTAATTATCCTTCAAAATTTTGTGTTATCTGCAAGTTTAATAGATGTCCTAGCTATGACTTTAACAAAGCCATTGATGAAAATGTTGAACATAATTGTAGAGGAGATCTCACTTCAGGGTAACAGTGACACTTAGTTGGTCTGGTTGTTCAATCAGTTCTGAACTGTATTTTTATATAGTATATTTATCTCTATTTGTCCATGATAATATCACAAGATTGTAAAATGATTTCCTGAAATTTAGGTGTATTAAGTCCACTCTCTCTCCTGATATTTCAGTCAAGTAGCCATGTCAAAAAAGGAAATGAGTTTAGTTTAGTTTAGTATAAGTCAGAGTCCTTTGGGATTGTATGATCCTTGACAGACTTGCCCTAAAACATAGGGAAGCACTCAGTACAAAATCGTTGAAAATGCAGCTACTGATTACCTTGGGATCTTGGGATAGAGTCATTGTAACCCAGCCCTTTGGTAGTTATAAATCTTAGAGTTTTGGCAGTTAATAGCCCAGCCAGTATACAATTCTTTCCAGGACACACACACACACACACACACACACACACACACACACACACACACACACACAAACACACACAGAGTAAGCACACCTGTGAATATTAGAGCATCTGAGAGCTGGACTGGGAAATGAGAAACAAAGCTATGGTCAGTATCTTCTAGAATCTGCTTGGGTTCAGCTGATTCTCTGATTTCTGTTTGCCAGTAGATTGGTGAACTGAGAGAAACAGAATTGTCTTTCCTTTCCTTTAGTCTATAAATCTGAGATGGAGGAGTGAGTGCCATCTCCCTTCACCCATTCCTTTTTATAAGCCTTAGGTATGTGTCCTTGGAATTCCTATCTGCGGTTTTTGAAATAAATGATGAAATTAGGTTGAATGATTCCAGTTCTAGAGCTGGCTTACAGTGACTAACAGTTTCTTTTCTAAAGTGTTTCACAAACCATTCATTTATTAATGTATCCTAGTATTATAAAAGGAATTGAAGACAAACATTCATTTTTAGTCTGAAGAATCTTCTTTCAAAAGAGGAACAACATCGGTCTGTCTCCATCTTCTGTTATCTCTCTCACTCTCTAAGATTTTTAAAAGGTCACTGACAGTGAGTGGTTTAGCAAACACATCCACAAATGTGGGATGTAATGTCTGGGATAGACATTTTGAATTTCCTAAGAGCAGCCAGTTGTTTTCTTGCCATCCTCTCATTTGTCTTGGCATTTAAATGACCTCTTAACTGTTTTTCTATTTTATTTTTCCTAATCCTTACTTCATCCTCCTTAGGAAGGAAGACAGAAGGAAAATAGGATTTGAGAACTCTCTCTCTCTCTCTCTCTCTCTCTCTCTCTCTCTCTCCATTGATCATTATCATGGTACTATAATTTTCCTCCTGTTGTTCCAACATAGATTTTTTTTAATTTTTAATTTTTAGGTTTTTGCAAGGCAAACGGGGTTAAGTGGCTTGCCCAAGGCTACACAGCTAGGTAATTATTGTCTGAGACCAGATTTGAACCCAGGTACTCCTGATGCCAGGGCCGGTGCTTTATCCACTACGCCACCTAGCAGCCCCTTCCAACATAGATTTTTAAAAGATTTATTGTTGGTTTTCACTACTGTCCTACAGGAGCACAGAAACGTGGTTTTGGCATGGAACTGTAATAAGAAAATCTGAGGTTTGGACAAGAGTTCATATTTGGTCTGGCAGAATATGGTGGTTGTTATATTTCTCCAACAATATATGATGGACAATTTTGAGTCATCTCTCGAGGCTCTTGAAGGCAATTATTGTAGAAAGACCACCTGCTTACTCTAGACTTACCACAGATTGAATTGGAAATCCTCTACCTTCAGTGAATTTTAATAGACTCATTAGCTGTGAACTTTTTGGTAGGTCAAAGTGGTGTTATTTGTCCCTCATTAAAGGAAATGCTTTGTTGAGAAAGCAGGACTTTTGGCTGGCGCCTTATGATCTTCATCCAATTCTTTAAGAAAACAACTCACTTTTTTTCTTTTCTTTTTTTCTTCAGGGATATCCACCTGAAAATAGCTTTGGCAAAGACTGAAGGATAAAGCCATAACTAGGCAGAGTGCCCAGGGCTTTGCCTCAGGGTGCTGAAATGCAGAGGGTCCTAATAGCACTTATACTCATTCAACAATATAGAAATAATGTGTTTGGCACTGAATTAACAAGGATAATTTATTCAAATAGGAGGTTCCTGGATGATATCACATTCTGGAAAACTCTACTCCATTTCTCAAGGTAGAGTGGTCTTTTTATGTCCCAGGGTTTCTCTCCAGGTTCCCCTAATTTCCTAGAAATGTTGACTATTCATTTAGTTTTCTGAAGTTTGACCTCTGGGAAAAATGTTTGGAATGGAAAATTTTGCTCTTAAGATAAAATCTTGTAGACAGTTTCTTTTTTTCGGGGGGGGGGGGGGAAGGCAATGGGGTTAAGTGACTTGCCCAAGGCCACACAGCTAGGTAATTATTAAGTGTCTGAGGCCAGATTTGGGCTTGGGTCCTCCTAACTCCAGGGCTGGTGCTCTATCCACTGCACCACCTAGCTGCCCCTAAAAACTGTCTAGTTTTTAAAAGAATAGAATTGAAATAAAACCATTCATTAATATTCTGGAAATAAGTAATTACCAGATTCCCAGGCTGGTACTGTGGTAGAGAGCTGGTCTTAGAAATAGAAAGGCCTGGATTAGTGTTTCACCTCTGTTACTTGCTATCCATGTGATGTAGAGAATTATGAATGTTGAAAAATTATAATCAGAAACAAATTTTGTAATCTTTTAAATCTGAGAATCTTGTTAAGGCTCTTTGCTCTTGAGATGTAAATTTACTCCTATTGTTTCATTGTTTAATATAAAATTGTTATCCTTTCTCCTCATTCCCAACACCCAGCCTTCAACCTTGTATACCTGGGTTTGGTCATGTAAGAGAGGAGGGATTTCCTCTTTTTGCCCTCAGTGCCCAGATAAGGGGCAAAGCTATAAAAAACTAAGCTGGACCTTTGTTGAGGGCTGATCCTCTCTCTCTCTTTATCTCTATCTCTCTCTCTCTCTCTCTCTCTCTCTCTCTCTCTCTCTGTCTCTCTCTCTGGCCTGGTCAGCTTTCTCTGATTATCTCTATTCCTTCCTCTTTTTAGCTCCCTCTGTCTGTCTCAGTCTCTGTCTACCAAGCAACCGTGCTCAGCCTCTTGTTATTCACCCTGTCCTTGTTAACCCTTTAGGAGGAAAAGGTTTTTTTGAACCTCTTTACTTTGCTGTATTTACTAATAAAATCCTGAGCAATTTTCAATTCCCAGAGAACACACAAATTCATTTGTCTTTCAGTAACCTTTGTTTCTCTGTTACCCCAAATTTCTGTCCTTATCTGGTCACCCCAAATCCCAGCAGCAACATGTGTGTCTCTGGGTCATTCTTTGAGGATATAAATTGTAGAGCAACTCTGCATTGGTTTCCTCCATGAACTTCCCTACATGAATGAAATCACAGAAGAAAATCACCAAAATGAAAAAAAAATGCATACAGATAGAGCAACAAAAGTTGAGGTGAGGGTCAGTAGAGACAGTGGTCACTGAGATCTGTTCACAAAGCAAGACTAGTGCTTTAATTGTATTCAATAAGAATTTAATACTAGCTTCAATATTCAAGCTCCGGGGATTATACTGGCAGAGCTACAAGGCACATCCAAGTCTGTCAAGTCAAATCCATTCCCTTTTACATAGGAGGAAACTGGACCAGGAGAACTTTATCCAATGTCACACGAGTATTGAGTATCAGAGAGTCTTCTATTGCCCTCAAAATTTGGCAAGGATATTCTTAGAATGGCAGATGCATAATTATTGCCATAGGCCCAATGCCCTTCCAACTCTGAAAGGCAGAAATGCATTTTTTTAGACACCTACTGTGTACTAGACCCCTAAGCACTTTCCAAATATTATCTCATCTGATCCTCATAACAGCCCTAGGGAGTAGTTATTATTGTCCCCATTTTACAAATGAGGAAACTGAGGCAAATAGAAGTGAAGTGATTTGCCTAGAGTCACACAGCTAAGAAGGATCTGAAGCTGGATTTGAACTCAGTTCCTGACTCCAGGCACAGTTCTCTATCATGTAGCTGTCTCTAATAGAAAGGACCTGTTAGGGCTTGTGTTTCCTTGGCACAGCTGTTGAGATCCCAGGGTCTTACTTATCATGTTGATGCATCACAGTAGGACCTTAATAGAAGAACAGTTAAATAAATCTTGTCTTTTGATACCCTTTGGAAATTAGGTCTGTGAAGGAAGGGGAAAAGCAGGATGTACACAGGTTGCTGGAAGGATACATTATGATGCTGAGATGTCTTTTCATGGTTAATAAACCTGGGGATTTTTTTTTTTAGGTTTTTGCAAGGCAATGGGATTAAGTAGCTTGCCCAAGGTCACGCAGCTAGGTAATTACTAAGTGCCTGAGGCCGGATTTGAACTCAGGTACTCCTGACTCCAGGGCCGGTGGTCTATCCATTGCACCATCTAGCCACCCCAAACTTGGGGATTTTAGCAGATGAGTTGGTAGTAGATTAGCACAGGTAATTTAGAACTTGGGATAATAGGAAAACAAAGACACAAAATAGGTACCTCTGTGGCACAGTGGATGGAAGGATCTGGGCTTTTTTCATGAAGACCTGAAATTTAAATCCAGTCTAAGTCACTTATTAGCTGAAAGACCCTTGTCAAGTCACTTAACCTCTGCCTGCCTTAATTTCCTCAACTGTAAAAATCAGAATTTTATTAGCCTTTTGACTCAGACATGTTGTAAGGATCAAATTAAAAGGACTTAGCACAATGTCTAGCAATCTGTTTTACAACCTCCCTCTTTCTCTGTGATGAAGTATTATCTAAAGTCCTTAAGATTCAAAATCAATGAGAATCTGATATTCTTCCATTCATTTTGCTTCCTTTATTTAGGAGCAAATACTTTTCTAAATCAGTGATTTTTGTAGCAAATCAATTTAATGTCTAAAATAAAAAAAAGAAAAAGAAAGCCCCTGCACAAAAAATTTAGGTTTCCAAATTCAATTTGTTCAAGAACATTTGTTAGAGTTGAACAAGTCAGGGAGAGGTGTTGGGGGTGACTTGAGATGGGAGCTCTCTGTCAGATTAATTTATGAAGGTTGAGTGAAGAGGATGGAAGGGAGGGAGGGAAGAGGAAGAGCACCAAAGGTGACTTTCTAGTTTCCCCCTCTTTTTATAGGCTAAGTTTATATCTGATATTGTGTCAATGTTATTTTATTTTCCAGTGGTGGAGTGTGGGTGCAGGGTAGGTTCTAGGATAAAGCTGAATGGGTAAAAGAGACCTGTTGTGTTATTATCTCCTCTCCTCCAGCTATATCAGTATCTTTAGTACTGTAATTATTTGACTGAGCAAAGGAGGAAGGAAAGGAAAAAATGAGAGAGTTTGATGTATTTCATGGCTGATTCTGTAAGTTTGTTGAACCTCTTTGCAGAAGGATTAAAGCCTGTTCTCCTGGACTAGGCTGGGTATTTATTTCCATGTCTCTCAGAGTCTAAAGTCCTGTTCCCTATACAAAGTAACTTTAAACTCTTCAAAGTTTTCATGGCCCAGTAAAGGAACAGAGGTACCATTGTTTCTGGCCTAAATATCTTACTTAATTCTTAACAATCCTAAACTAATCTCCAGGCTCTAAAACATACTGGAGGTAAAATAAATGGACTGACATTTGCTTGGGACTTTTTTGATCCATGTTTCATATTTGGAGTATATTAATCTATTAAAAGGAGCATTTGAGAAAATTTTAATGTGGGTATGCACTTATAGATTTTTCTAAAAGCCTTGCTTGTGTTTGATGAGACAATTAAGGAATAGAACCTTGTTTTCATCTTCAATTGCTTCTTTTCTGGAAGTTTATAAAATTCTTGTGGAAATAGACTCCACACACACACACACACACACACACTCCTTACCTCCCATCTCCAGGGTGAGCCCAATCCTATCCCCAAAGTGAAGACTCTCTTTAATTTCTTCTGTCTGAAAATAGAAAGACTTTCCTTCCTCTCATAGGGAACTCTGCTAAGGCTGACCTAATTACTTGTAAAAGGTGACCCAGTAGCTTTGAAGAGGGAATGGAGTGATGTGTTGGGAACGTGGACTCTGGGAATACACTGGGACTCATGATTCTGCCTTCAGCCCCTTGTGATCCTGCTATATCTAAGCCTAGGGAAGTCCCATCCTCCTTTTCTGGCTATATAGGGAGGAACTGCAACTAAGGCAGGACAGTCAGGGCTTTGTCTCAGACCACTGAGATTTCCTAGCTCTTAGCTCTGAGCAGATTGAAACTACTGAGTTTAGCATCTGGTTACCAAAAATAATTATTTAGAAGTCACCCCATGGAATAAGGCCCATCTCCTAGCTGCCTTCTTCAAGGCAGAGTGACCAGTGGCCACATAACAGTTTACCTCTTCCTCAGTTTGATATTCTCCTTCTCCCCCTCCCCCTCCCCCAATCCCTTGCCCCATAGAAATTTCCTTCAAAGTGGTTGAGGACACACAGGGCCATTTACTTACTGTAAGCCATTCTGTGCTACTTGCTCAAGCATAAAAATGGCTCTAATGGGAATCATTAAAGCGCTGACAGGTATTTTAATGACCTGGTCTGACCTTGTGATTTTGTAAACACTTAAACGTTTACAAATTGCTTTGTTTCGAATGACCTCATTTGCTTTTCAGCTCTTGTGAGGAAGGTATTATCACCATCTCCCTTATTTTTAAAAATTATGACATTGAGGCTGAGAGGAATTAAATGATTTCCCCAAGTTGAAAGTATATGAGGTAGAATTAGAACTCACATCCTAGAAACCTAGCAGACTCTAATACTTGACTTTGTCTTTGTATCATTTTCATGGTCCTGGCCAATAGAGAGCTTTAGATCCATTTTTTATTTAACTGGAGGTCTTCCAGTGGCATCTCCAGGCTCTGGGGAGAACAAAGAAGTCAACAAGAAAGAAGGGGCAACATTTAGAATATTTCAACATCTAAATGCAGTCAGAAGCAAACTCTTCCCATGTAAGTCTGAAAACTCAATAAATCACAGATGTTACTAGAAAGGCCAAAAGCAAAGCTTCAAGCTTAGAGAACTAACCTCTTACCCCCAAAGTTTCTGATACAGTTTCTGAAATGGCTCAGTACTTCCATTAAAAAATGGACTTGAAGGGGCGACTAGGTGGCGCAGTGGATAGAGCACCGGTCCTGGAGTAAGGAGTACCTGGGTTCAAATCCAGCCTCAGGCACTTAATAATTGCTTAGCTGTGTGGCCTTGGGAAAGCCACTTAACCCCCGATTGCCTTGCAAAAAAAAAAAACATAAAAAAAAAGAAAAAAGAAATGGACTCGAAAGTCCCCTCAATTTGCATAACTTTCCAGTCATGAAGAACAAAACTAGATTCCCTTCCCCAGAACTTTGTGAATGAAATGGAAATTCCCCTTTTTCGTTTCAATGAGAAATCCAAAGCGATGGCAGGTAATCCCGCTTAGTTATGCTAGGTGGCGCTGTAGGCTCATGCATCAGCTTGCCCCATTGGCTTCCTTCAAAGTGTTTGGTCTTCACCTCCTTTGGATTCATGGCTCCAATGCGTCAACAGTAGCAAATTCAAAGTTTACTCTCTTCACTTTGGCAGACCTATCTTAGAGATATGCACAGGCAATTAACAATAGTTAAGACCTGTGGACAAAAGATCTGGTTTCTTTCATTTTGGAGTCTGAGTTTCTCCACCTTGTACTTTAAAGGTACTGTGTATCATGATTCCAGATCTGGCACTGAAGGTAGAAGTTATTCCCTTTGGCTAGAGAGTTCTTTGGAGGGGTTACAGGCATGTAGTCACAAGTACCAGGCTTCTTTATGATTATGACTTGAGGAGGCTTCCTTTTCATCATGAATCTGGTTTGGAGATGTCCCTTCAACTCTTCTGACCCTAAGGGATGTCCAGGATAAGTAGTCAAATTTGCATTCCCTAGAAGACATAATAACATACAGCATTTTAAGTGTTGCAAAGCAATTTCCTTTGCAACAACATAGTGGGAATAGGTTGATTATTCCCATTTTAAAGATGAGGAAACTGAGGTTCACAATTAGTAATTTATGCAACTAGTAGGAATCAAAGCTGGAATTCCAAATTAGTCAGTTCAGTGTGATAGAAAGCAATGAATATGAAGAGAGAACATCAGATTTGAATCCTAGTTCTGTAAAATGAGGGAGTAATATTTATAATCTCCATGGTCCCTTCCAGTTCTAAATCCTATCATTTTAGAATTTTAAGACCTATGTTCTTTCTACCTTATTTTAGGTCAGAGGCACACCCAAGCTCATCCTAAAGAGGGAGAGAGAGGTTGGCAATTCCAAGCCTATAATAATTCCCGTTGCAATAGCTCACACTAGATGCTCCCTTGAGGAAGGGTGGGGCCAAAAAGAAATTCTAGTTCTTGGGCTTCCTATAAGAAATCTGCTCCTGAGTCTGTCTCCCAGAGGCTTATAAATACTTCCTTGGCATTGTTTCCTTGGAATACTTGACAGCTCTACCAGCCCAAAGAAGAGTCTATAAGCAGCCAATACAATTCTCTGTCAGGATCTTTATATCTCAGCAATGGGCATATTTACAGCAGTCCCATCAACTTGCTATGAAATAAGAGATGCCAAAGCCATTTATATCCCCAACTGAGATTTCCAGACTATTTGCTCTGTTGATGGCTCTTGTTAAATTGGATTCATGGATTGTAAGAACTGAAAGGGACCTTGAAGTTCAATCTTATTTTACAGAAGAAGAAACAGATGTCTACAGAGGGAATTAACTCACCCAAGGTCACACAGTCAGTGAGTAGCAGAACTAGGATTTGAACTCTGATCTACTAAACTTTAATGTTCATTCCAAGTGAATATTGCCTGAGAAACTGATGGATCTTTGATCAGATAGCTCTTGATGGGAAAGAAGAATGAGGAAAAACAAATCCAGAATATGGAATGGGCTTAGGGAAGAAAAGAAAACAGCATGAGGGCACTGACTACCAGAGAAGGAGGGGTTGTTGACCAAGAGGATGAGGGGAAGACAAGATGAGAAAACCAGAGATAAACATCACCCACTTGATGATTTTTCCATGGGCGGGTCTCTAAACACCCACAAGTTTTCCTATCAACCCCACTGTTTGGAACCATGGACAGATGCAAGATTACCACTCCATCCCAAACACCAAGATTTTTCCCTCCTCTGTACTAATTGTATGAACCTGGTAAGTCATTTCATATTTGTGAACCTCACCTAAAAATAAAATTCATCATACCTGTCTTTCCTTTGTTTGAAGGTTAGCCTTTTGTGGGCAAAGATTGTCTGGCTGACTTTTCTTCATATCCCCAGGGTGCTTGGCACATAGGAAATACTTTCTCAATCACCATCACTCATTCGTAATGCTGCTGTGAGGATCAAATGAAATAATACAAATCTCAGTCCTCCTTAAATATCAGTAATTATCAGTTTTTATTTTTTGTTTTTATTATGGTTGAGCTTCTTTAGGCAGACAGTGGCCTTGGGTTCTAAGCAGAGGAAGTAAGGTATACTGGAAAGGGTACTAGATCAGAGGTGAGTGAGCATTAATATAGATAATGAATGCCCTGTATTGTCACATTATCCAAATTAGTTCCACATATTTCCTTTGAGCTAGAACCAAAAACCATATTTTATATAATTATAACTTCAAATAGTGTGATTCAATTACATGTAACTACTTCACAGGGTTCATTATTCACACTAATTAGGATTTCTAAGACTCAGCTTTCTCTTCTACAGAATGTCAGTTGTTATAGTTGTTGCTTGGCCTTCGTTCTTGAAGATATCAGGGAGATGATGCTACGGCAAGCAAATGAATTGGATTTGAGTAAGGAGGTGTTGTACTAAGTCACCAGCTTCACATTCTCTTCCAGAGCCATTCTGGTCCTGTTACCAGATATGCATCAGGACAACTGAAGATGGTCCTGGATATGAGACAATCAGGGTTAAGTGACTTGCCTGTGGTGACATAGCTAGTAAGTGTCAAGTGTCTGAGGCCAACTATTAATATTAAGGAAGGAATTTATTTGTATGGTTTGGATTCTCTATTGGGTATCTAATGGATGATGAATTTCATTGATAGATATTAAATATGAAGGATCGATTAGATTCTTGTAAAGACAAACTCTTTTGCACCAGCTTGTGTAGGGAAGTAAACATACCCTTGACAGACTCTTTCACCTTCACCATTGCTCATCTAACATAAAATGCAAGAGTAATGACTTTGTAGAGACCCATGGTAGAAGTAGCTATGTATTTATACTCATGGCCTGAGAAGAATAATGTCATGCTTGTACCCTTCTCCTAGTTGCAGGAATGGGGATAGGGTTGATTTTTCCAGGCAATTCTGGCCTTTCAGTCAGAGAAGAATTTCCTGGGCAGCATTATGTTCAGGGGTAGATATATGTATAATCCCCAAGGTTTAGAATATGAGGATCTGATTCTCTATATAGAAAATGGGAATTTCCTGAGAAATGTGACTCAAGAAAAGAGAAGAGGATGTTCACATGGCTCCAGTCTCCTGGCAAAGCAGCAGCAAGGGATCAGAGTCATGATTTGAAGGAGCAAGGAACTTCCACTCTGTTTTATTTTTTATTGCAACCGGTTAGTTGGACAGTACAAATTCAGTGGAAAGGGAAGAAGTTGCCTGGCTAGCAGTCAAATGTGTTTCCCTTCCAGGTAAATTCAAGTCTTCAGTGGGTCACTGTGGAGTGAGAAAGGAGTTCACCAAATCTTAGGGTGTTGCCTCTTTGCAACCCCAAAGTTCATTTCCCTCCTGGAGGGAAGCCAAACCACAAAGTGATGCTGTGAGGTTAGTGGTAACTCCATGTATCCTTATGGGAAAGGGACTCACAGGGATGCTAAAAGAATGCCTCACTAGCAACCTTAAGTTCAGGTTCCTCACAAATGGAATCCAAACCACTGGCTGGTGCTGAGGGACAAGTGGTACCTACTCAGGAGTGTTCTGCTAACAACTCCAACTGACTTAGAAGAATCAAATGTTCATTTTTCAGTGTGAGCATTTACATCTTTGAAATTGGAAAACTCTGCAAATCAGGTCTTGAATTATTGTTTTGTAGATTGTCTAGACCCAAGACATCAGGGAGCTAATGTCATGACAAGCACATGAATTGGATTTGAATGAGGGGGTGGTGTGCTAAGTTACCAGTCTCGCTTTCTCTTCCAGAAGCATTATGGTCTAGGGTCAGATATAAATCAGTATAATTAGAGATGACCCTGGATGTGAAACAATCAGGGTTAAGTGACTTGCCCAAGGTCACACAGCTTGTAGGTGTCAAATATGTGAGGTCACATTTGAACTCAGGTCCTCTGGACTCCAGTTCTGGTGCTCTATACCACTGAAACCTAATGCCTTTGATAGTCTTCTATTAATCCTTTCCCTTTCTGATGCATGTGTAGGATGAAGAAAAGGCAATCCTATACCTTGAAAATGAATTTTTTACCATTAGGGCTTGTGTGATCATTTAAGGAGCTGAGGTCCTTTGTATAGACATAAACTATATTCTGAAATTTTCTAGAGAAAATTCTGGATGGAGATGATATAAGACAAAGAATGAGTGATTTTTGTTTCAGTTCCCCAAGATTGGATCTGGTATGTATGAGGCTAAAGTTTTGAGGCCCAGAGGCACAAGGTTGTAAAGCTCAAATGAGATGAATAAATATGTTTTTGCTCATCCATTCACATTTTTTGCGCTTATATCATTTTGATTTTTAAATACGTTCTACCCCTAACATCCACAATAAACTATTATAACAAAGATTAAAAAGGAAAGAGAAAAAATCAGTAAAATCAGACAAATATATCAACCATAAGTGAAAGGCTATTTCTCTACCATGTTCCCTCATCTCTAAAAGGAAGTAAAAAGGGTTCATCCCCCCCAGCCAGGTCAATCTTCACCCCTACTCTTCACCAAGGCCAATCCAATCTTGGTTATTATATAATTATCCAATATACTTAAAAAAGCAAAAAAAATCTTTCCATTGACATTATTATTATTATTATAGTCACTATGTTTATTGTTTTTCTGGTTTTGCTTACTTCACCCTTCTTGCATCAGTTCAAGAAGTTTACTATATTACTCTGAAGTCTCAGTATTTAGGAATAAATTTCTTATAGGAAAGAAAGAGGAAAATAAATATTTCTTAACTACTGTTCGCAGTAATATACTGTTCCACAATTTGTTTAGCTATTCTTCAATAGTTGGACATTTACTTTTCTCCCCACCCCATACTTACATTCCACAAAAAAGTATTTTTATGAATCTTTAGTGTAATCAGGAGCTTATCTTTTTCTCTTTGACCTCTGTGGAGGGGAATCAGTGTGAGCATTTACATTTTTGAAATTGGAAAACTTTGCAAATCAGGTCTTGAATTATTGGGGAATCTCTGTGGTAAGGACATTTTAGCCACTTTTTTCATGTAATTCCAAATAGACAAATAAGGTAGTTTGATTAATTGCAGTTCCACCAAAATATATTTATTTGTATGACTTTCTGTTGAATATTTTTTCTTTTGTCACTTTGCCAATTTGTTGTGTGAAGGGAAAGTCCAGAGTTGTTTTATTAAACAAATGAGATAGTTTATATAAAATACTCTGTAATCTTTTAAGCCTTGTAGAAATGATGGCTTTAATGATTATGATTATTGCTATTGTTTACTCTTAGCTAATAATAATTTAACAGAGGTGAATTATTTCAGTCATTTTACAGTATGCAAAATGTATGCCTAAATATTAAGTAGGGCACAGAGGAAGGCATCTAATGGGTTAAGTAAAAGACGGATAAATGTTAGGCGAAGACCTCATAAATTTGGGAACTAGAATGGATTTCCTCAAAAATGCATGAGTATAAACAAACTGCTTGTAGGAATGAGAGCTGAAAAGTTAAAGAATGAAGAAAGAGGGAGCAAAAGAGGTCATTTTAAGCAATAAAATGAGTTGAGGAACAAGAGGATAAAGGAAATGTCATCCTTTTCATTACATGAAAAGCGAAGGCAGATATGACCAAAGATTTTGTCTGCTTGTTTTTCTGCTTCCCCATCACTGGTCCTGAAGGCATTAATCTTAGCAATTACGGGAAACTGTTTGAATGCACATGCTAATTTCTATACCTATTCCAATCTTGCAGATGTCCCTAGAGGAATTTACCACTGTCATTGAGATGATGCATCCTTTGGCAGTAAACATTAGTAAACTTAAGTGCCATGAGTCATATTTTCAATTTTTAATTAAATTATGACCTATCTGGAGCTTGATTTATTTAGGCTTGAATTCATTTCAGATTCTAGTTTGAAATTTGCATGGCTGATTTATATAGGTAGAGAATGAGTCTAACATAGCTCATTATTATTTGGATTTAGGGAATTATTTATTATGTAATGACTACATTTATTATATACCTACTGTGTGTGTCAGGAATGTGATAACTGTTTTACAAATATTCCTTGCAACAACCCTGTGAGATGGATATTGTTATTATTAAGAGGCAGAGGTTAAGTGTCTCGCTCAAAGTCACACAGTTAGTGTTTGAGAGTAGATTTGAACTCCCAATTTCCTAGGCAGAAGAATCCTGTTCTTCCTCCTTGTGACTCCCAAACTTAATAAAAACACAGAGTGAAAACCAGAGAGAACAACCTTTAAGATAAGGTCTTGGGCCTCTGTCCTAAAGTCAGTATAGTGGAGACTTTCTCACTGCTTCCTTGAAAATTAATTTAAAGTGAACAATTTTCTTTATATTTCATATATGGCCCCATTTTGAATAGTGTTTTCAGGCAACTCTAACATAATATATCACTGATCAAATGCCAATTTGCATCCATAGAGGGAGTTTCCATACTAGGAATTACCCCACACTGATGAAAACCCTAGTTCAGATTCTCTGCCCCCTACACACAAATACGCACATACACACACACACACACACACACACACACACACACACACACACAGACACACACACACATCTTCCCTCAAGGAGTTTTATTGCTACAATAAGGTTGTAGAAACAAATGGGGTAGATGTTTATTTTTTAAGAATGGTTACAGATAGAAGCAAATCCACACTCTGGGACAGACAGAACAAGCAACATGCAAGGGGACCCTATCTGCCCAGTCAAATATAGTAAACACTGTGCTTGAATTGTCTCAATTGTGATTCATTCTTATCCCTAGGATTCTGATAAAACAACAGGACAGCTAATTAATGTTCCTGAAATAGGGTCCCATTTACAGGAAAAAGAAAAAAAAAAAGACAGGGAAGGAGACAGGAAGAAAGGGTGGAGGACAAATAATAACATGATAGCCTGAAACAATAAAGTAATTGGTCAAGAAATGCACTAACAATCTTTGAGCCAACAAGCTGAAGTTGATACCCCCCAGGGAACAGTGAACCAGACCACCAGGTTCATTTTGTGGTTTGACCAGATTCTGATTGGTTCAGATGGGGAGTAGGGAGGATGTGAGAGGATAAGGAGGGTTGGGAGTAGGCAATGAAGAGTGGGATATGAGGAAGGGTGGAAGATCACTGTAGCAGCATTAAAAATGTCCTTGAGATTGTTCTGAATTTGTCATTACAGTTTTCCACTGGTTAAAGGTATGACAAATTGCTTTTCTGTTTTAAAAATAGGTTTTGTTGATGTCTTTTTGTTTATGTCAATCAATTACTAAGCATTTTTTAAGTATCTACTATTTTCCAGGCATCTGTGGTAAGCATTTAGGATGCAAAGACAAGAATGAAATATGAACTATTTCATACTTTCAAGTCAATTATTTCTTATCCCCCCTCCAGATGAACCCCTCTTGTGTCAGAAAGAACAATTAAGCAAAAAATAAATAAATCCAGATACATAGACCCAATAATGAATGCACTATTCTGTCCTATCTGCCGTATCTGAACCCCAGGTATGCTTCACGATCTCATGGACCCTCTTTGAGTTTTCTTTTACTCAGAGTTCAACTCCATGATTTTTAAAATAATTTTTTCTATTTATATTATAACAAAAGTTAACATTTATAGAGTATTTTAAAGTTTGCAAAGTGCTTTACAGATGCTATCTGATTTAATCTTCCCAATAACCCTGGGAAGTGGATGCTATTATTATGCTCCTTGAAGGAAATTGAATCCAAGTCCAGTCTTCTAGTCATTGTATGTAACCAATCAGTATGTAACTGCCATGTTTAACCTGGGAAAACTTAAAATGTTTTTCCCTTGTAAACATTGTAACTCTTGGTTTAAAATATATGCTTTTGAAGGGTCCATGATAATATAAATTATTCCTCTCCTTTGTCAAAGGATTCCTCCCTCTAATCTATTGAAATAATAATGTGGGGCTTTTTATCATCTTTGTTGTTTATATGATTATTTATGCTAATTGTTTTTCCAATACTGAACTATCCTTTGTGTCCATAGTATTCATATTAACTTGGTCATAATGTATTATTTTGAGGATATATTTCTGTTGTTTCCCTTACAAAGAGAAGAACTAGGGTTGGAACAGGAGACAATCATTATGTCTGCTTAGAATTTCCTGGGCTGTGTTCTCCAGCAAAAAAGAGTTATTATGGCTTGACCAGTCACCCTAGTGTTGGTAATCTTCTAAAAGGCATGATTCTGATTTCTTTCCTTCTATGTACAGAGAGAATGAAGGAGTAGTGGCAAATGCCTGATTGTTTTTTAGTTTGAAGGCAAAGAGCATTGACTGTGACCATGAATTTTGTGACCTCGTGGTAGTTGGGCATAAGCAACTTTCAACAACTGTAGACAATGGTAATATGTTCATAAGAAGCAAGAAAAATCTTACAGCAGTCATGTAAGACAATAAACTCTTTGAGGGAAGGCCCATGTCTTGCTCATCTTTATGTCTCTTGTAGTAAGTAGCCCAGTGAGAGTACATGGTAAGCATGTGGAAAATATTTGTTAAATGAGTGAATGAATGAATGAATGAATGAATGCAATCTCTAGCACATGTGGATTAGGTTGCCAAACCATTTGGGAAACTGTTTCCTAGTCTTGGTCATCTGCTGGTTATATCAAAAAGATGTGCTAAATGTTAAAAAGTAAAACTAATTTCAATTCTATTTAAATCATGAAATAAATATTTAGTCTACGGCACTTTTAGAAGCAGAGGAAGAAATTATAAAAAAAAGACTAGCATGGTGCAAATCCTAAAGGCTTGAAAATAACTATATGGAGATATTTTCCGGGGCATCTTTAGCTGTTCTTGAGCATACAGAAAGATAGGAAAATATCCACCTGGAAGGATATTGGCTCTCATCCTCCTGGGTAAAAGGGGAAAATGAATGCATTCTTGGGCACTAGTAAGTTCTCTGTTGCTGGAGGTGTTCAAGTGGAGTTCGGATGATGACTTCTCAAGAATGCCATATTAGACAACTTTCACAGGTCCTTTTAATTCTATGTTGTGGAGCTTCCTCCAAGAAAATAAAGTCCTTTCTCTAAATAGGACTCCTGTGTGAAAAAAGCAACCCATAAACATCAGGAAATCCAATTTGTATATAATGGTGACCTTGGAGCTGTGAACAGTGAATTTCACCCTTTTTAATAAGCATGCGCATGCGCGCACACACACACACACACACACACACACACACACACACACAGACAAACACAAACATCATTTTTCTTGATCTTTAAAAGGGAAGATGGTAGGTGAGGTCACCTTTCACATAGATACTAAAGAAGCTTCCTGGTAATCAGATCAATTTAGTAATTGTAAAAGGTACTTTGAGAAAACCTCAATTGTAAACAGAATAAAGTCTTGTCTTTTTAATCCCATCAAGATAGCTCCTTTGGTTATTCCTGTGATTTGAAGGTCTTTAGGACAAGTGACAAGGTACTCCTTTTACTGAACTGTCTGCAGTTCTGAGCTCTCCCCTTACCCCATCCTGAGTTGTCCCCACCTCTTCCAATGTTGCCCCTGCCTCATGCTGAGTTGAGAGGCCATACCCTTCTTTGATTGGATAAGCTGTAGGTAATATTTCAGATACCACCTTTTGGGCAAGGCAATAGGGTTAAGTGACTCACTCAGGGTCACACAATTCCTCCTGACCCTAGGGCTGGGCTGGTGCTCTATCCACTGTGCCACCTAGCTGCCCCTAGATTCCATCTCTTGGTAGTCAAAACTACATAAATACCTTCCCCCCCCCCCCAGCTGAGGGGTCTGGTTCTCTAACTAGATACTGTGTCCCTTCCCATGCACAACTACATATTCCACAGCTTAGAGAAATATCAGTAAATATACATGTTTACCAAATTCTATTTTGCTCTTTCTTAAAGTTAAAGCTCTGGTAATCCTTGACCCTGATAAAGCAAAACTCTGGGAAGATTAACATATATTGATTTTCAACAGACCAAGACTCAGGGAGGACACATTTCATTTTTTCAGAGTATATCCACATTTCCTGATGTGGAGGAACCCTGCTTCCTTGCATTTTTCCTGCTTCACAGGTAGGAGTAGCTTCCTTTGATTGGTTGTATAACCAGAACCAGGGAGAAAAACACAGCTATGTGACTCGGTGGATAAAAAACTGGACTTGGAAATTTCTAGCTATGTGATCCTGAACAACTGACCCTGAACACTTTCTGGGTCCAGTGCACATGAATCAGGGCAACTGAAGATGGCCTTGGACATGAGGCAATCAGGGTTAAGTGATTTACCCAAGATCACATAGCTAGTATCTGAAGTCAAATTTGAATTCAGCTCCTCCTGACCCCAGTCAATGCTCTATCCACCATGCTATAATATTATTATATCTTTGAAGTAAATACTCCTTTGTAAAAGCTAATCTGACTATTGATAGTTAAATAGACCTTGGGTACAAGGGATTGCTGCTTAGCCCTGGTGGAATTTCATCAGTGGGGGCTGATGTCATTGGTAGAGAATCTAGATATCCCAAATCCCATTAAGGGTCCTGGAGAAACCTGGAGAAAGACTAAAAGGCAACTTCCCTGACTTTCAGGCAGTGGGGGCCAGAGCTGACAATGCTAACACATATATGGAAGTGATGAGTTACAAAATGGAAACAATAAACCAAGAAATCTTTATTTAAGTTTTTATGTGTCAGAGATGCAGAAGAGATGACCGGTAACTTTGTTGGGAGTCAAGAAAACTAGGTTCTAGGACCATCTAGGTGACATGGTGGATTGGTGGATAAAACAAAGGATCTGGAGTCAGGAGGACCTTAGTTCAAATTTGACCTCAGACACTAACAATGTGATGCTTAATTCCATTACTTCCCCCCCCCCCCAAAAGCCTCAAAGCTAAATTCAAGAGCACACACACACACACACACACACAACCTAGCTTCTTAGTCCTGGCTCTATTCATGTTGTGTGATCTTGATAAGTCACTCTTTATCTTTGAGTCACAGTGTCTTTACCTGTAAAAAAAGAAATGCTAGATTTCATGGTCTTTAAGGTCCCTTTTATAATGATGATTCTATTCCATTTTGCTATTTGGGGGAAGGTGGTTTAGGATATATTCCAGTAGACAAAAAGGAGGTCTCACACCTCATAATTTATCTCTTATCTTCTAAATAAGATAGAATTTTATTTTTAAATTCTTACTGAAAATAATCAACTTTTGTCTTTTGGGAAGAAATCTTTTTTTTGTGTGTATTTGGGATGGCTTTGTTTCTGATTGATTCCATCAAAACAGGATTTTGCTGTATAGTATCTGCTGAGTGATCACAGGGAGCAGAGCTTTGGACTTGGCATTCAGAATTCACCACTACAGGGAGGCCACTACCCTTGACCTCAAGTTGTTGACCATCTAACAGGAAAGACAAGACACTGTCAGCACATAGCACTTTGCCCAGAGCTAGGCATTTTTCCAGTCTTATCTCAAAATATTTCCCTCTCCATAATCTATGCTTTAGTCAATTGCCTCCCATTCCCTGTGCTGTTCACTATGGCTAATTGCATCCTCCCTAAACCCAATTCGAATATTCTCAGCACATATTTATTAAATAATTACTATATGTCTAGCACTATGTGAAATACTGGGCATACAAATACAAACAGAATGAAAAATGAAATACGGTTCCTTCCCACAAGGAGCTTGTATTCTAATGAAAGGTAACTCATGAAAGGGAGTCAAAAAGCATTGGGGGTGGGAATGGGAGAAGAAGGGTACCTGTTCTTAGGCATGGTGGCAAAAAAAAATGGATTATAAAGGATGGCGATCCTTCTCCAAAATGGAGGTTCCAGGAAGAACTCACCGATGGGAAAATGTGACTTCCATGAGGAAACTGCCTCTGATTTTTACAGATCTGTATTCCTTTCCCTCTTCAGACCTCTCACAATAGGACAAGTCACTTCACTGCTCTCAGCCTGTTTCCTTATCCTTAAAATTGGAAAATGATTTCAGTAGTGCTTACATTGCAGAGTTGATGTGAAGATGAAATGAGATTATAGGATCATAGATATAGGGCAAGAAGGGACCTCAGAAGCCAACTACTATAGCTGAGGAAACTGAATCCCAAGAAAGTTAAATTTCTTGAGTAAATGACTAAAGCATTTATAAGTACTTGATATAATCAATGCTCTGTAATAAATCCTGGCCTCTAGTTTCAAGGAGTTCATATTCTAATGGAGAAGACAATACAAAAAGGAGTTTTTAAACACCAGTCAGATGGAAAGATTCCATTATCCTTAGGATATAGCAGTAAAGCTTATGGAAATGTTTCTTCTTTTATGTCATTTTCACTAATAAAATAATCATTTCTGATGATGAGCCACTTGACAGGATCAAGGACTTTGGTCATAAGAACTTTTTTCCTTATTTTCCCAAGGGCATATAGTATTAGAGGCAAAACTTGAACCCATATTTTTTTATTTGTTTGTTTTTACTCTGTCAATAAGAATATATGCGTATTCTTTATAAACTCTGAAGCATCCTTATCAAAACTGCCTTTCATACTGATGATCCAGGTACGCCAAAGCAAAGCTAGCTACATTTCACTCTCAGTATTCTAAAGGTACCCCTGGGTGCTATGGCATTTCTTCTCATGCTCTCCTAATAGAAATATTTCAGTTTGAGTTCTCATTGGAGCATGTTTTCTCCCAATATCAATCTTCAATTATATTTAGTATCTATATCATAAATAATCTTCAGTGATGACAAACCTAGGTTTATTTAGCAAAATAACATCAATTACCTTCTTCAAAGGAGTTTTTATTGAGGAGATATGACAAGAATAGATGTATAAACATTTTCCTCAATACCCAGGAATGAATTCTTCCCTATACAACTCTTGTCTCTGGGAAGATTGTATTTAACTTGAAACAGTTACTAAAAAAATAATTGTCTCACCAAATGAAGCATAACTGGTAGACAGAACAAGATCCTTGCTTGTAGGAACCAGTGGAGCATCTCAGCTGTCAGGTTGATCAATAGCTGTATTGGGTCCCACAGGATGTGCTTCATTCATCCATACTGGACTCAGACATGGACTTTCCCTACTTTTATGTAGGTACCTTTCATGGACTATACAGAGAAAAGGTCCTTTGACTTTCTGAAATGACAGAAACAATAGGTAAAGAAAAACAGTGGTACTATGCTTATGACCACATGTTGGTGACCTGAGTAGGAAGAATGGGTTAGAGGCTCCTCTTGCTCTCCAGGAGTTTAGAACATTTTCATCTTCCTCCTTAGAATAGACAGCAAAAAAATTGATTATTATCATGAGAATATCTTTTGTTAGCACTCTTCATTCAGGATTGGAAGCTTAATGGAAGGTTCCTTTTCTCTACTATGTAGAATATAGACAAGAAACAGTCATAGACTTTCTCTGAAGACCTCATATGGGGGCAGCTAGATGGCACAGTGGATAGAGCACTGGCCCTGGAGTCAGGAGTCCCTGAGTTCAAATTTGACCTCAGACACTTAATAATTACCTAGCTGTGTGGCCTTGGGCAAGACACTTAACCCCATTTGCCTTGCAAAAGCCTAAAAAAAGAAACCAAACCTCATATGATACTATAGAGTTCAGTAAGCCTGTTCTGAGGACAAGGCTTCCATGACCAGTCCCCTTTGCAAATTTTAAAGCACCATATCAATGTCCATTTTTTTTTTCTGATCCTTAGTGTGTATTATATACCACCAAACTGGAGAAAAGTATTGCATCTCATTTAAATCTTTCATGATGCTCAGTACTTACCCTAGGGTTCTGAATGTAGTAGAATGCATAAAAAGCATTATATAATACTGACTATGTGCAAAGCACTAGAGATATAAACAGAAAATTAGAGACAATTCATACTCTCAAGTCATTTCCATTCTAAAAGGGGACAAACACATATATAGGAACTTTATGTTGCCAAGTCAAAAGAAAAAGTACCATGATCCTTAGGGTGCAGTAGCAAAACAGATGGTAATGCATCTTCTTTGATGTTATGTCCATTTATAAAACCATTACTGCCTTTGGTGTTGAACCATTTGATAGTTCCAAGGACTTTGGTGTAGAGAACATTTTTTTTCTGAATTTTTGGTCATTGTGACTGCAGAGGAGGCAGGTTCTGCAGCAATTCTGAAGCACTTGCCAACCCTCATCTTTATAGAGATTGCCTCTCTAGATGATGATTGAGGGATTGCATCTCTGGATGATGACTGAGCATTTCTATGCCTAGGATTTAATCAATATTTGTCGAATTGAATTAAATAAATGGACGAATGCCATCAAAATAAATGGGCTATTCCATAAAATAATTCCAAGTGTATGTTGGAAAGGAATGTAGGGAGGATAGGCTAAAGCATGAGCAGAGTTAACTGAGGAACCCTTAGTGAGTACTCCACACTTTTTGGTACTTTCATGTTTATCTGTAGTGTGGCAGCTGGATGATATAGTAGATAGAGTACTGGGCCTGGAATCAGGAAAACTCATCTCCATGAGTTCAAATCTGGCTTCAGACACTTACTAGCCATGGACAAATCATTTGACACTATTTGACTAAGTTTCTTTATCTGTAAAAAGAGGAGCCGAAGAAGGAAATGGAAAACTATTCTACTATCCTTGCCCAGAAAACCCCTATGTGGGGTCTTGAAATATTGGACATAACTGAAAAATGACTAAACAAAAAAAATTCTTGCAAGTAAAATTGGTGTAAAGTCCATATAAGCAATGTGGGATACTTTATTTTTAATTCCCTTAAGTGTCTAGCAATAAGGTAAGTACTCAGTCAATGACTTTTCTTTGATCAATGTCTCCTGGCAAGGAAGAGGTGAATAATGCATCTGACTCCTTGTTTCCTCTAAGATTAGTTTGGCTAGCAGAAAATTGAGACCTTAATTGGGATAGAAGGACCCCTATAACAATAAGGGTATATCCACTGAAGAAAAGACTTAAGAAAGGTAAAGAAACAATATATTTATACCTATGAAATTAGAAGAGTACCAATCCCAGCAATTTCCCAACAGATGTTTCTGGACTCCCACACATATTCTAAAGTTAGCTATGCCTCAAGGACTGCACGGGCAGATGCTATAAAACCTGTTGAAAGGAGCCATCCCTCTGGTTCAAGATCATTGTTTATTTATTTCTAAATTTCTTAGTTGTTTAATATTTGTAGAGTGTTCCCATTATCCTATGAACTGCTTGGGTGGGCATACAGGAAGGACTGGTTCTTTGGAAGCTAAAATTAAGAGACTTTTGGTATTTTGATATGTCTTAAATTAGGCATGCAAAACATGTGTGCCCTTCCTAGTATGTCATTCCCAGAAGACCTCCAAAATTAATCCAAGACCAGATAATTTATGGTATTATGAATCAACCATATATTTGTTGTTTTTCAGTTGTTTCATCATGTCCAGTCTTTGTGACCACATTTGGGGCTTTCTTGGCAAAGAAATTGGAGTGGTTTACCATTTCCTTCTCTAGTTCATTTCATAGAAGAAGAAACTGAGGCAAACAGTGACTTGCCTAGATCACTATCTCATACAGATTTGAACCCAGGAAGATGAATCTTCCTGACTCCAAGTCCTATAGTCTATCCACTAAGTCACCTGATTGCCCTTTCAGCAAATGCCTTGGTATGCTTTCAGGAGCACAGGAAGTCCCTCTCCCTCCCTCTCCCCATTCAAAACATCCTTCTACTCTAATGAAGTAGAAGAAATACTAAGAGAAGTAAGTCAAATAATGTTTACATCTGTGTTTGCCTTGTATATACTGTGGTTATCTGATTTTCACTCCAATGTTATCTAACAACTCAATCCTTACTGAACTGTATATATCTTAGCTTCTTTCCCAAATTCAATGTAAATGTTTTAGGTTCCTTCCCAAATTCATGCCAAAGGACTATCCCATTAAAAAAGTATCCTGGGAAATAAAAAGTAGAGAATTTCCAGGGATTTAATGAAAAAAAATTACAAAAAAAGGGTGGCTTAGCCCTACCTATCTAAAATTATATTATAAAGCATCAGTCATCAAAACTATCTGGTATTGGTTAAGAAATAGAGTGGTGGATTAGTGGAATAGGCTAGGTGCAACAGCAGGAAATGATTATAATAATCTGCAGTTTCATAAACCCAAAGGGTTCAGCTACTGGGATAAAAACTCTATCTTTGATAAAAACTATTGGTAAAATTGGAAGTTAGTATGGAAGAAACTTGGATTAGACCAACACCTCACACCCTATACCAAGATAAGATCAAAATGGATACAGGATTTAGACATTAAAATATTATAAGCAAACTATGAGGACAAGGAATAGTTTACCTGTAAGATCTATGGAAAGGGAAGCAGTTTATGACTGCAGAAGTGATGGAGAACATCATTAAAAACAAACTAGATAATTTTGATTACATTAAATTAAAAAGTTTTTGCACAGACAAAACCACTGTAACCAAGATCAAAAGAAATGTAGTAAATTGGGAAACAATTTTTACAACTAGTATTTCTGACAAAGGACTCATTTCTAAGATATACAGAGAATTGAGTCAAATTTTTTAAAAAAACAAGCCATTCCCCAATTGACAAATGGTCAAAGGCTATGCAAAGGCAATTTACAGATGAGGAAATCAAAGCAATCCATAGTCATATGAAAAATTGCTCTAAATCACTTAGAGAAATGCAAATGAAAGCATCTCTGAGATACCACTTCACACCTCTCAGACTGGCCAATATGACCAGAAAGGACAAAGATCAATGTTAGAAGGGATGGAGGAAATCTGGAACACTAATACATTGTTGATGGAGCTGTGAACTCATCCAACCTTTCTGGAGAGCAATTTGCAATTACGCCCAAAGGGCAACAAAAATGTGCATACCTTTTGATACAGCAATACCACTACTGGGTCTATACCCTGAAGAAATAATGAAAAAGGGTAAAAACATCACTTGTACAAAAATATTCATAGCAGCCCTGTTTGTGGTGGCAAAGAATAGGAAATTCAGTGAATGTCCATCAATTGGACAATGTTTAATAAACCATGGTATATGTATGTGATGGAACACTATTGTTCTATTAGAAACCAGAAGGGATGGGAATTCAGGAAAGCCTGGAAGGATTTGCATGAACTGATGCTGAGAGAGAGATAAGTGGAACCAGAAGAACATTGTGCACCCTAACAGCAATATGGGGGTGATGATCAACCTTAATGGACTTGTTCATTCCATCAGTGCAACAATAAGGCACAATTTTGGAGTATCTCTGATAATATCCAGAGAAAGAATTATGGAGTTTGAGCAAAGACCAACCCCCCCCCCATTATCTTATTATGTAATTTTGATATCCCTTATACTTTATTTTTTTCCCTTAAGGATATGATTTCTCTCATCACATTCAACTTAGATCAATGTATACCATGGAAACAATGTAAAGACTAATAGACTGCCTTCTATGGGTGGGGAGGAAGGGAAGAGAGATTATGGGAAAAATTGTAAAATTCAAAATAAATAAATAAATTTTTAAAAATTTAAAAAAAAGAAAAGGTATCCTAGTTGTTTTGAGATGTTGATACCTCAGCTCCTTTGAGATGTAAACCTACTGAAATGGTGGGAATTACCTCAATTTCCTTCCCCTATTTCCTTACCTTTTTCTCAACAAATACAACATGGGTTCCCCTATATAAACCTAGTCTTTACCCCAATGGAGACTGCTATTATCAGCCCAGTTGTGCTTGCAACTATTCCTAATTTCTCTTCCTTATGTTCTCTCTCTCTCTCTCTCTCTCTCTCTCTCTCTCTCTCTTTCTCTCTCTTTTTTACTGCTTATCCCTAGTTGCTGCTATTGCTGCTGCTACTAATTACTTCAGGGGATCATTCCACTACCTTTATTTTCTCTCTCCCTTCACTTCTGCTAAACAGAATTGTTATGTTCCTGTTAGATTAGTTACTCAGGAAGTGTTAGGTTCCTGCCAGCTAGCTTATCCTTACCCAAGTGATCTTTGAAGAGGTGGAAGACAAGGGAGACAAGGATGACAAATTCTCCTTAAAGCTCTCCCTAAAGTCCTTCTAGTTCTCCATGTTCTCCAAGATCTCTGTTTGTTAAACCAAATACAAGTGCTTAAATATCCTCCCCAGTCCCTGTTCGACTCCCACCCCAGTGGCACTCTCCAATCAACCAGTGAAATAGTGCTCCAGTGCTCAAGGACACCAGGTGATGTAAGCTTACAGTATTCCAACATGCAACAGTCCCTTACACAGAATAATACATAAATAAACCTTTCCTTGTCCCTATATAAAGTTCTGGTCAGTTCTTTTGTGAATTTTTCATACATTCAAATCCAAAACTAGACCAGACTCCCAAACTGTTTTAGTCTTTATTACTACTTTGCTCCTCTATCCCCTAAATTGCTCCTGCTAATGTCTGAAACTGGTTTAATGGTGATAACTAGAATTCTGCAACTAGAATAATGGATGTGAGGAATGTGTGGATATTTGGGTTCCACAAGAATGTGAAGGGAGAATTGTTAGTGTACATTACAAAGGCTGGGGGGGGGGGGGCTCTGCCTGTGGAAAGGTATGTGAGTTAATACAAAAGATTTAGCCTCAACCTGATCAAAAACTGAGACTAGATCAGGTCTGCCCCATCTAATTCTGAGTTAGCCTAGGGTCTGCATCCTTCTCCTTTGCATACTCAAGGAGGTAGCTGTTCTTGCTCATTATTATAATGAGCAGGGCATGGAAAACATATGGAGACAAATGTATCAATTCGATTTGTGACCCCAGCCAATGATTGGCACAAAGGGTCAGGAACAAAGTCTTTCAAAGTACATATAACACTTAGCAGTTCCAGATTTTGGTATCCTTCTCCCCTTGATAGAGGTGTGCCATTTATTGTCTTAATAAACAAAACATTTTAATTACTCTAGACTAAGTATTCATAAGCCATTTATAACAATAGAGTTTTAGAATTAGATTGTTCCTTAGGAATCATATAGGGCAGTGATCTTTTTAGGAAACTGAGATGTGGAATATTTAAATGATTTGTCTAAAATCATAGATGTAACACATCTGACACTTGAACCCATGTTTCTTAATTATTTTTTCAGTCCTGTTTTTCTGAAATACCAATTTATCTCTCAGAGTTTATATTATATTTCTATATCTATTGCATTTTAATTCTTGCAAAACTTTCTTCAAAGAAACCCTATGAGATGCTAGCACAAGAGTTATTATAATACCATGTTATGGATGAGAAAACTGGGCCTTACATATCTAGGAAACTCATCCCTAACCCTGATTCTAAGTCCAACACTCCTTATACTACATCTCACAGTTTAGAATAAAAAAAACCCTTAGGGAAAAAACCTCGAATTTAATGGAAATTTTAAAGGGTAAACAACTATCACGAGAATCCTTTCCTTAGAGTAAGTTTTGGGAAAGGGCATGAAAAAAAATGTTGGGCATGTGAAGTTGATAGGGAGTGGTCATGGTGACAAAGGCAACATGATAGAGAGGAAAGAACAAATTATGAGGAAATATCGAAGAAGAGCTTGTGAGCTGTATTGTATTTTTGCCTGTGTCTAGGGCTGACTCTAGGTGACTTCTTGGTTTACATGGTCTTTCAGGGTGACTCAGAGAGTATCAACCAGTTAACAAGTATTTATTAAGAACCTACTATATGCCAGACTTTGTGTTGGGTATTGGGAATACAAATAAAAAACAAATCATTCCCAGTCCTAAAGGAACTTTTATTCTATTGAATAAAATGAGATGTGACATTATTTTGAATTTATCCACAAAAGAACTCATTCTAGAGAGACCTAAGCCCCAATTTAGGTGAGAGTCACTGTAACTATAGCCTCTGTAACATGTTCCCAATTGAATCTATCCTGTTATTCAGATTCACTTGCATCATAGCTACTCCTGCTTGTTCCAAAACATCTTCAGTTTCTTGAGAGTCACAGAAAATTAATCAGCAAGTGGAAAGTTGGGAAAAGATTAATGTCTAAAAGCATAGGTCATTAAAATAAAAGCAGATCTGGACAAGTGTCTGGGTTTCTCTCCCCCCCCCCCCCCGCATTGATTTTATGAGCTGATTATTCCAGGACTAAAATCCTGTGGAACAAAGATTCCTTGGAAGAAATGGGACACTTTGTCCTTGGATGTCCACCCCCACTTGACGTGCCAGTCACTGTGTAGAAGGTTCTTCCATTTTTTCCTTTCAAAAACCCCCTTGAAACCCAGTAATTCAATGAGATGATATGTTGAAAACTTCCGGACTCATCCCAACCTAATTCTCAGGCTTATATCATTTCACTGATTCTTTCCACCGGAAGCTCCAGAGGGAAAAGAGCTCTGTTCCTTGTTTTGGACAGCTTTTATTTATTATTATAAGCCTGGGTGGAGGACTTACTTCCTTGCTTATGGTACAATGTAGAATGTAGAAATGTAGAAATACCAAATCATAATAATATCAGGATGCACTAGGTGGCATGCAGCTCTGTCATTCAGGTTATTCAACCTTTGCTTAACTGCTTCTGATATGTTGGTGGGTAGCTTTCTTTGTTTTCTTTAGTGAATGAATTTGAACCCAAATTCCCAGAGTTTGAATACTAAGCATAAGAAATACAATCTAAAGTCATTTGGTCAAATTTGAATTCCCTTCTTCATAATGTTGGTAGTTCTGTTTTATTTAAAAAATTATCTTTATTCATTTATTTCTTAATATCTATTATTAAAAATTATGCAAAGCAAACTAAGTAGATGGGAAGAAACTGTGAATTGTACCTTTTATATAACTATCACAGTCAGTCATGGTCAATTCTAGCCAAAACTTCCCTTTAAAGGTCAGTAGGCAAAGCCAAACTGCTTTGAAAAAGGAATGGAAATTTTAGTATGAAGACTTGGGATGCCTTACTGGCTTTTCCATTGGCTTTGAATAAGTCCTTAAACTTTCTAGGGTCTCCAGTGTTTCATCTACAAGACAGAAATATTATTCATAGCATCTATGAGGATTTAGACATTCAGAGGTCATATAGTTCAATATCTACATTTCTTAGAAAAGAAGACCAACGGCAAGAGAATGTTCATGGCTTGCTGACTTATAGAGAGAGATTGTCAAAGTTAATTTTTAAATTTTATCAGTAAAAAGACATTATCACCATCAAGAAAAGGTGCTGTTGTTTTTTAAATCAGGGTATTCTAGTAAGCAGATATAAATTCAAAATGATAATTGTTCTATTTCAGAGCTACCTGAGTAGACTGAATATTATAGTGGGTGCTAACACACACACACACACACACACACACACACATATATATATATATATATATATATGTCTATTGTCTCTATGTATGCTAATTGACTGAATGACAAATAACATTGTAAAAATGTTTCCCAAAAGAAAAAAATGGCTAATCTCATTTGCTATTTAGATATATTCTTCCTTCTGAGGAAATGATTGTTTTTTCAGTTGTGTCTAACTCTTCAGTTTTATGATCCTATGTGGAGCTTTCTTGGAAAAAATACTGGAATAGCTTGTTATTTTTTTCTTCAGTAGATTAAGGTAAACAGAGGTTAAGTGACTTGCCCAGGGTCACACAGCTAGTAATTGTCTAAGATCAGGTTTGAATTCAATTCTTCCTTGAATTCAAGTGCAACATTCTATCCAGTGAACCATCTAGCTGCCTTGGAAATTTTAACCCTTTGCAAATTTGAGTCAAATCAAAATAATAATAAGATTTGGCATTTATATTATGTTTGAAGGTTTGTACTTTACAATTATCATCCCATTTACTTGAATAAAAGCCCTCAAATAGGATTAACACAATTTATTATACTGAATAGGCTACCCAGCTAATATTATGCTTTAAATGTCATTGAATTTGTAATTGGAAGAACTGGATCTTATCTGGTTCTGATTCTTAATATTCAGAAGCTGGTAATGATTATCTCCCAAGTGGAATCCTTCATCTTAGGGGGATTTGAAAATTCTTCAAAGTCCTATTACATTCATTACTCCCTTTTATACTTTCTATGGTGGAGTCATCATAACCTACTTGCCATCCCTTGTACATGTGATTCTATCTCTAAGTTTCCATACCTTTGCATAGATTGTTCCTTCATCCCTAGAATATAATCCTTCATCACTTCCATCTCTTAGAATCCCTAGCTTCCTTCAAAGACCAATTCAAATATCCTTCCTTACATCATATCAGACTTTCTTAGTCTCTGTTGCTGATAGAATCTTCTTACCACCCTTTCGTTTGAAAAATACCCTTTAGGGGCAGATAGGTAGCACAGTGGATAGAGCACCTGCCCTGGAGTCAGGAGGACCTTAGTTCCAAACTGGCCTCAGACACTTAATGATTATCTAGTTGTGTGACCTTGGCCAAGTCACTTAACCCCATTGCCTTGCAAAAAAAAAAAGAAAAAGAAAAATACCCTTTGTAGAAAGCAGGAAGTGCTAGCAAGCAAGTCAAGTTAAACTGACAGTGATGGGGGCGGGGATTTCCTCTTTACAGTTAATATGTTTTTTTTTTAAATCTCTCCTTACAAATTCAGTCTGTCAAAAATAGTGGTTAATGTTCTGAAAATGAAAATAAGCTTACTCTATATTTACTTTCCTTGAAGTTCTCTACTTTTATCAACTTTAATTAATTCCTAGTAGTATTTGATTCCTAAGTTCATATATCATGCATGTTTAGGTTAAAATCATTCTCTTGTCCAAATAGCTTCAAGACCCAAGATCAGTCCCAACTGATCAAAGTTTTATATCCTTAGAAGAGGAGTTCTTAGCATGAGTTGGTGTGTGTGTGTGTGTGTGTGTGTGTGTGTGTGTGTGTGATAGACCTCATTGGGATGGGATCAAATTTTTTTTTAAAGTTCATGGACTTCAGGTTAAGAACCTCTACTCCAAAGCAACAAACATTCTCTTCCCATTCTTGCTTTACTTTTTAAGACAAATGAAAATACACATGTGGCTTAGCATTTTTGTTGACCAATGTGTTGCCAATTATTAAAAATTTAGAGATTGAAGGCAGAAGATTTAAGGTCCTTGAAAAGGTAAAGGAATTCACAGCTCTCTGGGGTGTTAAACTATTCAGGATTGTATTATGGTAAAATAATATTACAAAGTATACAAGCTGAAATTAGTAAGAAAAGCAGTAAGCACTCTGAGGAAAGGCCTGGTGAAGATGAGAAGATGAGAGAGAGAGAGAGAGAGAGAAAGGGCAGACAACCATGAGATTTGTTTTAACCTTGACCACATGGTGAGAGGCCCATGGTGCTCCACATGGGTTAAAGAAGAGAATCCTTCTGGACAGTAGCCCAGAAGAAGCAAGAGAGCTTGGAGGGGGCAGCACTTCCTATCAAATACCCTTCTATGGTAGGTTGGACAGAGGGTGTCATTTGGGGAGTGGTCTAACACCTTGGGCCAGGTATCTTCAAATGCAAGTTGCATACTGGTCCTTCTTGTTTCAAGTTGCCTGGTCCCTTGTCAATATGCCGTTTCCTGTGTGTCGAGGCCAAAGTTAATCGAAGAAGAAAATGGGAGACAAGATACAGACAACAGTGTCTAGGGGAGGCAGGACAAATCAACAGGGGGTCAAGTTTACATCTCAAGAGCAGCTAACCTCCACCCATTTAACAAGTTTTAACAGCATTTAATATTACAGATATTGTTTCTGCTATATTTTGTAATTTTCTACATCATTTCCTTGCATCAAGAGTTTTATAGAAAGTAAATACTAAAATTGAATTGAATCCCAATTGAATCTAGTACATGCAGTCAAATGTGTAGAAGAGAAGCAGCTTTATTAGGAAGAAGAGGTCTCTGCATTTGTCTATCTCTTAAAACAGATCTCACTGCCCCCAGAGAAAAGGATCTTAAGCATTATCACTTCCATGTCCATTGGACTGTGCAAGAGCAGTGCAGCATTTCTGATAACTTCTCTTCCAGTGTAGTTCTCAGCTCACCAGTATCCTTTTCCTACTATTCCAACTCTTGAATCTTCTTTCCCCATTGCCACTTAATTGTTCTTTTTAAAAAAAAATGATTGAGGAGCAAGACAGGTCATCAAGGTCGAAAACTCTCCCCAAGTCTCTCTTGATGTCATCCATACTTTGTATAAATTTTGCATCTACTTATATGAGCATTTATTTTTGTTTATTGGAGTGTATACTCTCTGAAGGCAAGACTTTCCTTTTTTTTCTTTGTATTCCAAATTTCTAACAGAATGCCTAGCACATTGGAGATACTTTAAAAAATGTTAATTAATTGATTTCCACAATCCCATCTAACTCTAAATACTATGATCCTATTCTATGTAGGGAGAAGATAGCTATAATGGTACATGAATCTAAATCTAATTCATATAAACATGGGGTTCTATTGAGCTTTAAGCTCCTGTTTCCTTAAACTATCTCTTCCTTTATATTTTATTTTTTAAATTAAAGATTTTATTTATTTTGAGTTTTACAATTTTCCCTCTTACTTCCCTCCCCCACACCCCCCCCAGAAAGCAATTTGTCAGTCTTTACATTGTTTCCATGTTGTACATTAATCCAAATTGAGTGTGATGAGAGAGAAATCATATCCTTAAGGAAGAAACATAAAGTATAAGAGATAGCAAGATCAGACAATAAGATATCAGGTTTTTCCCCTAAATCAAAGGGAATAGTCCTTGAACTTTGTTTAAACTCCATGGTTCTTTCTCTGGATAGAGATGGTATTCTCCATTTCAGACAGCTCCAAATTGTCCCTGGCTGTTGCACTGATGGAATGAGCAAGTCCATCAAGATTGATCATTGCCCCCATGTTGCTTTTAGGGTATACAGGGTTTTTCTGGTTCTGCTCATCTCACTCAGCATCAGTTCATGCAAATCCCTCCAGGCTTCCCTGAATTCCCATCCCTCCTGGTTTCTAATAGAACAATAGTGTTCCATCACATACATATACAACAGTTTGCTAAACCATTCCTCAGTTGAAGGACATTTACTTGATTTCCAAATCTTTGCCACCACAAACAGGGCTGCTATGAACATTTTTGTACAAGTGATGTTTTTACCCTTTTTCATAATTTCTTCAGGGTATAGACCCAGTAGTGGTATTGCTGGATCAAAGGGCATGCACATTTTTGTTGCCCTTTGGGCATAGTTCCAAATTTCTTTTCAGAAAGGTTGGATGAGTTCACAACTCCACCAACAATGTAATAGGGTCCCAGATTTCCCACAACTCTTCCAACAATGATCACTATCCTTTCTGGTCATATTGGCCAGTCTGAGAGGTGTGAGGTGGTACCTCAGAGAAGTTTTAATTTGCATTTCTCTAATAAGTAATGATTTAGAGCAATTTTTCATATGACTATGGATTGCTTTAATCTCCTCATCTGTAAATTGCCTTTGCATATCCTTTGACCATTTGCCAACTGGGGAATGGCTTTTTAAAAAAAATATGACTCAGTTCTCTGTATATCTTAGAAATGAGTCCTTTGTCAGAAACATTATAAACTATCTCTTTTTTTTTCAAGGCAATGGGGTTAAGTGGCTGCCCAAGGCCCGACTCCAAGGGCCAGTGCTCTATCCACTGTGCCACCTAGCCACCCCTATCTCTTCTTAAAGTAAAAAATCTGCTGAACACTTTAGGGGTTTTAAAAAAAAGTTACAACAATCCTTAAATCATTAAATTAACTTTTAAAAATTTGAACTTGGTGAATAGATTTCAACTTGGTGGTATTGACTGAAAAATAACTCCCCATCTTTCCCCTGGAGTTATAGACCAGCATATTGATAGCAATAAAATCTGAACTGCCTTTGACTCCTCTCCTTCCCACAAAACTCATTAAATTCTGTCCATTTTTCCTTCATAAAGGTTCTTGATTTCTGCATGAAGTGAAGTATAGTGGAAAATGCACTTAATAAGAAGCTTAGACTGTCTGGATTCTAGTTTCAGCCTTGAAGAGTCAGTTTCCCCTTGTGCAAAATATGATATTGTTATTGGTTTTGCTCATAGGATCCTTATGAGGATCCCAGGAGTTGGGAGGCATAAAAAATGCCTTGAAAAGCACAAAACAGGTTATAATCTAATAAGGCATTATTATGCCCCTCCCAGTCCCTGAAAGCTTCTTATATTTTATCTATAGGCACTGATAGCTCCTGGAGGTCAAGGACCTTGATTTAATTACATCTCTCTTATTCTAATCACAGTGTTTTGCACATAGTCAACATTTAATAAATGAATTGAATTGACCTGAACCACATTGAACAAGTAAGAGAAGACTAGGTAGGAGGGATAGATATGGAATATTAGCTGTCTTTAATTATTTGATATCCTACCAAGAGAAACAGATTTATTTTGCTTGGCCGCAGAGGATAGAACCAGGAAGGGCAGACGGTTTCATTCAGGGAACTACGTCCTAACAAAAGTAGAATGGCTAGCCTTGGGAAGTAGGGACTCTCTCCTCACTGGCTGTCTCCAAGCAGAGGATGAGTGACCATTTGATGGGTATATTATAAAAGGATTTCTAGGTAAGGTGGGGATTGACCTGGATGACTTCTGAGGTCTCTATCAGTGTTGACATATTAATATTCTGTGATAAGCTTCTAGTTGTGTCATTTTTCTACTATTGCAATTTATTTGGCTTATCTAGGGTTTATTTCCTGCTTTATAACACCTGGGACAGTGATCTGCATATCTAAATAAATGCTTCTTTGTGCTTCTGTAGACTTCAGAAACCACTCTTTAATGGGTTAATCCCATTTCTCTACAGACAGGCCTATCCTGTAGCAGAAAAGAGACCATTAGCTGTACTGACTCTGGGCAAGTCACTTAACCTCTCTATGCCTCAGTTTCCTCATCTGAAAAATGGCATCTACCTCCCAGGGTGATTAAGAGAATGAAATGAAAATTATAAAGTGCCTGGAACAGTATAAATGGTATATAAATGTTGACTTGTTTTTATGGTTTCCTATTATAATCAAGGATCTAGACCTAGAAGAGTTCTTTGAGATTCTTTAATCCAACCCCTTCAATTAAAAGCATTTTGAGGCTTACAAAGTGTTTTTTCACAGTTTCCAGATCATTTGCTCAGGGGTCCTTGTTAATATCCTCATTTTACAGTAAAGAAGGTGAAGTTCAGCAAGGTGATAGATCTTCTGCAGATCCTTGTAACTAGTAAGTGGTTGTGAATGTGGTTCAACTGATGAGACTGAGTCAAATCCAGAACTTCGTTGCAGTGGGAAGAACCTTGACTTCAAAGTTCAGGGACTTGGGTTCTGCTTCCTTGGATGGGTGACAATTACCTTCATGGCCCTTGCTTCCTTCATGTATAGAATGAGAGTGTTGAATGAGATCTTAATCTGGGGAGCAGAAAGGAAGAGTCCATGGATAGGTTTCAGGTCCATAAAAATAGTTATCTTTCTGTTTTCAATCTAATTGGTTCCCTTTGCAATCCTATGTATTTGTTGTAACTTTAAGTTGCTTTTCAGTCATATTTGACTCTGTGTGACCCCATTTAGGGGCTTCCCATTTCTTTCACCAGTCCATTTTTACAGATGAAGAAACTGAGGCAAATAGGATGGTCACACAGCTAGTAAGTATCTCAGATCAGATTTGAACTCAGGAAGATGAGTCTTCAAGACTCCAGTCCCAGTAATTTCTCCACTACTCCAACTAAATATTATTCTTAAGGCTTTATCAAACTGCCAAAGGGGTCTATGACATATAAACAAAAGGGTTAGGAGCTCTAAATCTATGGTCCCATGGCCCTGTTCAGCACTGTGATGGTAATATAAATAAGAAAGTTTTTGTGCTACTTTTGAAGAAGAAAAAATACTGGTCCTGTAGCCTCCAGGAACCAAATCCTCTTGAAGGTCAGAGGAAATGGAGAAGAAGGAGGCAACAACTTAAAATAGTTGTGGGATTCTTTTTCCTTTTGGAGTTTCACAGGGGATGGGTGCAGAAGTGCAGGAAAGAAATGACCCAGTGGATAAGGGGACGCCTTTCAGCTTGCTGCTGTATGTATAGAGTTTACTCCCACACTGAGAAAGAAATTGGCTGCTTCTGCAGCTTCCAGACTTACTAAAGAAGGTTTCATGTTTATCTTTGCAAGGACAATTAAGTGGCAGGAATGTGTAATAAAGGGCTGGGCTGCCAAAACAAATAGCATTCTCAAAATGTAATGTAGAAATGGCCATTGTTGCTGTTGCTTCTGCAGACTTCAGAAACCACTCTTTAATGACTTAATCCCATTTCTCTGCAGACAGGCCTATCCTATAGCAGAAAAGAGACCATGTGGTCTGATGGTTAGAGAGAAGGCCTGGAAACCAGAATAAACCTAACTTTTTCAACATAGCTGAGCAATTGACTCACTCTGTAACCTAGGGTAAATCACTTAACCTCTGGGGGCTCTTGTCAAGCCAGCTGGAAAATTTGGTAAAATATTGGATTGTCCTGAAGTCTATGGACCAGATAGCTGAGCTGCTTTCCCAAAGGGCATAAGGTGCTAGGGGAAGGGTCTGATAGGCAACTCAAGACATTCTGTTGACCTTTTTTAAAGATGAACCTTGAAAAACAAAAGGTTGGTTAGAATTCTTAAATGGAAGAAGAATCTTATTAATTGGAATTCTGGATGAATATTTCTTTCCTACATTGCTGGGCAAACCTCCTGGGTTGGAGGTTGGACAAGTGGCCTCATTTCCCTTTAAAACCAGGGAGCTTGGTCTGGCCCAAGAGCCCTTTGTCAGCATTCATATTGGGACTGCACTTTTCATATGATTCCTTATGTGGACAGAGGGAAAAGGGAAAGAAGGAAGGAAGGAAAGAAAAAAGGTAAGGAGGGAGGGAAGAAGGGAGGAAGGAAAGAAGGAGGGAGAAAGAGAGGGAGCTGGGTTGCCTAACTGGAACTAGCAGGTTGGGTCTGAAGTGGAGGAAATTGCTCACAGATTGTATTTATCCTTTGTTCTTGTAGAAGACCATGACATCAGGAAGGTGATGCCCTGCCCAAAGGAATATATATATATGTATATATAATTCTTTATCTTTGATCCCTGAAACCTTGAAGGATATCTTGGGGTTTATGGGCTAGATTTCTTTTTCAAAGATGATAACTTAAACCCAAAACACTCTACCTCTCCTTGGTCTTACTTGGCCTTTGTTTGGCCCCGATTGGCTCAGAGTGAATGTAAATAGCAATTGTTTCCCCTCCCAAATTGATTTTTTGTTTTGTTTAGTTTTGTTCTGTCTAGTTAAAAGAGACTATCCTTGCTTCATTTCTTAGCTAGCCTTAATCACTGAATGGGCATTGTCTCAGTCAAACTAAGACCCGGGCAAAACTTTAACTAAAAAGGCTAAGATCTACCACTGTATGCAAGGGTATCACCAGTTATTCTGATCCATATCTGGCCATTGGACCCAGATGACTCTAGAGGAGAAAGTGAGGATGTTGACTTTGCACAGCCCTCCCTTGCTTTAATCCAATTCACTTACAAGTCATGACATCATCATATTTATGAGAGCCTGGGTATGATGCCCCTTCATAGAGCTGATAAGTCTTTGGAGTGGTCTATAAAAATGTAAACACCTGAGGATTTAGAATAGGAAGAAGTTTTTGGGATCACCCAGTGAAGGAATTCTTTACTTTTTGAAATTTGGATGCCTCCAGCAGTCTAGTGAAGCTTTTTAGAATCATGTTTCTAAATGCATAAATAAAATATGGAGCATTACAAAGGAAGCCAATTATGTTGAAATCTAGTTATCAAAAGAAAAAGAAACCTAACAAGTTTACAGAATTCAGGACAAGAACCCTGATCTCATCCAACTTCTTCATTATTCTTTCTTCCTTTGCTCAAGATGCTGTCAAAGAGACACCATTATGTTTCCCATTGCCAACCTGTGCTGTCCTGGAGTTTGATCCTTCAATCCTTCCTCCTCTCATCTTCAATTTCTCCTGTTTGCCACATCCTAACCTATTATATAATAATGGTACCACTTTCTTTCCCTTGTCCTTAAAAACAAACCCTGATATCCCCATAGGTTATCAGAGGGAAGATTTTCAAGGAAGTCTACCCAGGGTGATGTAAGCACAATGGTTTGATTACAATTAGTTGAAGGCAGAATTCAGGGAATTTACATTTTTAGGCTAAATTCTTTATGTTTTTTATTTTTTTTAATTTTATTTATTTAATTTTGAATTTAATAAATAAAACAAGCATTTCAATAGCATAGTAGAATAGAAAAAAAAGCTGATTGTACAATGAAATTGAAAATCTAATATGTACAACTTGATATTTCTTTTAAGTCTATAATAAAGTTAGATAACTTTCCTATTTTTTCTTTTCCCCATTCCACCCAGTCCAAGAAATTTCTAAGTAAGTAAGTATATGTATATATGTGTATACATATATCTATATTATATAAACCTTGATTTATCAGCTCTTTCTCTGGATGTAGATAACATCTTCTTTAATATGTCCTTCATAATTAATCTGGTTATTTATAATAGTCAAAATGAATCAGTCACTCAGAATTGTTCATAAAACAATATTGTTGCTACCATATACAACTCTCTTGGTTTTGCTCATTTCACTCTTTATTATTTTCTATGTTTTTCTAAGATCATTGAGGTCATTTCTTATACCATAGTAGTGTTCCATCACATTCAAATATCACAACTTGTTCACCCATTCCTCAATTGACTGGCATCTCCTTCTTTGTCACCGTACAGAGAATTGTTATAATAAATATTTTAGAACATCTGCGTTCTTTTCTTTTCCCCCCTAAACATCTTGAGAAACAGAACTAGTAATGATATTGCTGGCCAAAGGATAAATGTAGTTTAATAACTCTTTGGACATCATTCCAAGTTGCTCTCCAAAATAGTTGGATCAATGCACATTCCTACCAACAGTGAATTAGTGTCTCACTTTTTTCATGTCTCCTCCAACATTTGTCACTTTTCCCTTCAATCCTTTTAACCAATCTGAGAAGTGTAAAATATCTCAAGGTTGTTTAATTTGCATTTCTCTAATCAATAATGATTTTTAGCATTTTTATGTGGCTACAAATTGTTTTTATTTCTTCATTGCAAAACTCCCTCCTGGGACCATTGTTGTCTGGAGTGATGAGTGCCTTACATGGTTCACCATATCCTGACTGGTTCCAGTTATATTTCACTCTCCTACCCCATTATCTTACTGCTACTTTATCCCCATGAATATCCTGCCCTCTGCTCCCTTTTCAGTTATGAAACCACACTTGAGTCAATTCCTCTATTGATAGCAGAAAGGGAATATCAGTCTACTCTCTTATAACTCCTTTCACACCTCTGTGACTTTCTAAATCAAAATGCCACACCTGGCCACCATCCTCCTATTTATGTTGTTTTCTCTTATTAGGATACAGACTTCGTGAAGGGAGAAACGCTCTTTGCTTTTGTGTTTATGTCCCCAAAACTAAACCTAGTTTTGATTCATTTGTTTTTGTTATTGTGTTGTTCTGGCATGTCTGACTCTTCATGGTCCCATTTGGGTTTTTCATGGCAAAGATACTAGAATAGTTTGCCATTTCCTTCTCCAATTCATTTTTCAGATGAGGAAACTGAGGCAAATAGTTTCCTTAAACATTCAACTAGTGAATGTCTGAGGCCCCAGAACTCTATCTACCACATCACCTAGCTGGCCTCTTACAGTCATATTTGACTCATAGTGACTGCTTATCAAATGCTTTTTCATTCTTCCTTTGTTTATTCATTCATAGAATGAGAGTTTTCTATTGCAGGGAGAGAAGACCTGGAAACAGTGTGGTTCAGGCTTTCAGTAGTAAGAATTTTGTTACTTGTGTGGAGAGTCAATGTGGACAATATACAATATAGGTTACCATGCCAAGGGACAGTCTGTAGTCTGGAAAAATCATAAATTATGATTAAGTTAATTTTTTTAGTCTACAGAAGGCATTGTTGATATATTTGCTCTTGTTGTTGCTTTTAAATGCCTTCTTTAATATCCTCAATTCTTTGAGTGTAAGGAATTCTGAATTAAATGAACATAATTTGGTTGGAAGAAGTAGTAAGATAAGACTCAGTCTACTAGTAGAGATTTTCCACCAACCACTCTACTTGGATTCCTTTCCATGAACATTTTGTTCATGTGCCAAAGATCATGACTTCAAGTTGGCATTCCTTCCCATCCTCCACAACTTTTCAGTTTCCCTTTTGTATATCCTCTTCCCCAATTCATTTGTAGGCTTCTTGAGGGAAAAGACTCATTTCCTTTTCTTATTTGTATCTCTGGGCCATAGCACAGTGCCTGGGATATAGCAGGTGCTTAATAAATGTTTATTGACAATTGATCCAAATATAGGCTGCCCATGAAAATAGATTGTACTGCTTAAATATAATGTCTTTAAAGGAACATCTGTCTCTGTATCTCTCTCTGTCTTCTATCTATCACTTATCCATCACCTGTCTATTCTCTATTGTCTATCTGTCTATCATCTATCTATTATCTATCATCAGACTGTCTATCATCTATCTATCTATTATGTCTGTCTAGCTAATATCTAACCATCTATCTACCAACCTCCCTGTCTACCATCTATCTATATGCATACATTGACAAACTGGAAGATGGACTGAACCTGCTAGATCATTGGTAAGAAGGAATTCCTGATAAGGTAACTTCCTTTAATAGTGTTGACTGGCATCTCTCTCTGCAACTTATAGCTTTAGCTGCCCAGGGCACTGAGATGTCCAAGGTCAAACAGTCAGTATGTGTCAGGACTTGAACCCATATTACTTCATATACTGTCACATATTTATAGGAAATTACCATCTTTTAAAAGTAGTAAAGTGGAACTGAAACTCGATCCCAGTCTCCTGGATGATCGTTCAGCTCACATTCTACTATATTGTGTTTTATGAGTTCTGATTCATAAAAATTGTGGGTCCCCCTGTCCCCAGTTGGATTAACAGAAACCCCTCAAAATAATGTTTTAATTCTGATAACTAAATGAACCAGGAGCTCAGATATATTGTGAAACAATAAATTAAGAATACAGTGAATTCTACTCATAGTAAGCAGCTGTATAGAATTTGGGGGTGAGAAAAGACTGATGAAAACTTTTTATCACATATGGATTTGCTCTTTCATGTTTTCCCATTGTCTTTGGCTTGGAGCTTGCTCCAGGGAAAGAGGCATTAGAACTGTACAGTTCATAGCAGTGATGAAAGCTTTGACTGAATATAATTCAGTGGTGAAGTTAGAGAATCAGTAGCCAAAGCAGATGGCAGGTTTTCTGTAAAACATGGACAACTGATCATTTTTGGAAATCTGTCCCTACACTAAGTGGGTGAGAGATCTGAATGAAGACTCCTGTCCAGAACTAAGAAAAAACCCAAGAATAATTATCCTCTTCCTCCTCCTTCCTTCTTCTGTATAATCATGGCTCAGGTAACTGTCATTGTTGATCTTGTTTCTTAGTGGAGAAGAGGCAGAGTAGAGTAAGAGGATGCTGAGACCACATTCTAGAGATTTCTATCTTTGCTTTAAGGCACCCATTCACATGAAAAATTGACTTCTAACTTTAGTTCTCACCCTATTTGAACCAGGTGATTAGGAAGTAGAGGAAAAGAAATTCTAGCTGCGGTTTTGATAGGAAAGTCTTTTTTTTTGAGAAATAATTATGCTAAAAAGCAAACTTTTGACCAATTAAAAATGTCAATGAACCATTGAAAGGGAAGAGATGTTAAAAGTTTTTCATTCTTCTTTTAGAGAAGGAAACCAAAATACAGGACGGTGATGACTTATGTGTTCAAGCACAAATCAGGAATGCAACCAGGACTAGATTTCAGGTCTCTTTTATATACTATAAGGCTTTTTTTCTTGAATAAATATTTATTTTTATTTTTAAAATAAATTTAAAAAATTTATCAAGCATTTATTTTTGTTTTCTTTTTTTTTTTGCCTCATCCTGCTTATTAGAATTTGACAGCTAGATGGTACAGAGGATGGTGTGAGGCCTGGAATTAGGAAGACTCTTCCTGAATTCAAATCTGGCTTCAGAAAGATGATTCAAACAACTAATCAATACCAACACTTACTAAGAAGGGGGAAGGAAGGAAGGAAGGAAGGAAGGAAGGAAGGAAGGAAGGGAGAGAGGGAGGGAGGAAGATAGGAAGGAGGGAAAAAGGGAAGAAGAGGAAGGGAAGGAAGAAAGAAATAGAAGAAAGTGAGAAGGAAGGGCAGAAAGGGAGGAAAGAAAGGAATAGGAAAAGAGGAAATGAAGAGGAAGGGAGGGAGGGAGGAAAAGGGTAAAAAGGAGAGAATGAAGGAAATTAAGTAGGAAGGGAGGGAGGGAGGAACTGAGTAAAGAAAAATGGAATAGAGAAAGGGAGGAAGGAAAGAAAGAAGAAAGGAAATCAATAGGAAGAAGTGAGGAAGGGAGAGGGGAAGAAGGAAGGAGGAGAAGGAGGAAGGAAGAAATGTAAGAAAGAAGGCAGGGAGAGAGGAAGAGAGATAGGGAGGGAAGAAATAAGGAGGGAATAGAGGGAGGAAGGTAGAAGGAAAAGAAAGGGAGGGCAAGAAAGAAACAACAAGAAAGGGAGGAAACGTGAAAGGATGGAAGGAAAAAGAAAGAAAGGAAAATATGAAGATCATATAAAAGCATAGTTAAGTAAAACAAATTCCCACATTGGTTAATTCCAAAAAATGTATTTCATGTATTGCCTATTAGTCCATCATCTGCCTGTCATAAGGTATATAGTCCTCTAGAATCACTATTGATAATTAGGTTGATCAGAGTTCTTAATTCTTTTAGAATTGCTTGTTTTCATAATGTGGTTCAGGATATAGTAAGTAAGATTTTCATCATAAGGTTCCCCATGGAGGCAAAGCTCAGTTTTCTATTTCTCCAAACATAGAATGCATATTCTTCAATGTCATTTAACTCAGGGTTTGTTGGATTGAAATTAGTGGAAACAAGAATTTAATTTTGTGTCCAGAAGCCTTTGATTTCAGTCCAAACTCTGCCACACAAGGTGTATGATTTTGGTCAAATTCATTTGTCTCTCTGGGTCTCAGTTTACTCACCTGTAAAATAAGGAATTGGACTATCTGACCTCTAAAGTTCTTAACATTTCCAATAGTCCACAAGCATAAGAAAGACTGTGATTTGTAATCACTTTGTGCCCTGGTTTAGACTTGCCCTATAACTCCACTCACCTGTAACTTTGGGACACAGTTTGGTGTTGGAGACAAATCTCTGTAAAGAAAATGACTTCTAGGGGCAGCTAGGTGGCGCAGTGGATAAGCACCAGCCCTGGAGTCAGGAGTACCTGGTTCAAATCTGGTCTCAGACACTTAATAATTACCTAGCTGTGTGGCCTTGGGCAAGCCACTTAACCCCATTTGCCTTGCAAAATCCTAAAAAAAAAATGACTTCTATATGTGTCACTTTCTTTATAGAAAATTTTAGAAATAGAAATTTGATAGAAATTTGTGTCCCCAACATCAAGCACCAATATCTGACACATCGCAACTGCTAGCAATGCTTTCTCATTCATTTAGCAATGAATAAATGACATTTATATAATATAATGCTTTTATATTGATTCTCATTACAACCTGTGAGGTAAGTACTAGCGATATTATTATCATTTCTACTTCAGAAATTAGGAAATTGAGACTCAGGTTGTGATTTATCCATGGTCTCATGCTGTCAGACTTTTCCAGTCATGTCCAATTCTTCATGGCCCCATGTGAAGTTTTCTTGGCAAAGATATTAGAGTGGTTTGCCATTTCCTTCTCCAGTTCATTTTATAGATGAGGAAACTGAGGCAAAGTGGGTTAAGTGATTTGCCTAGGGTCATACAGTTAGTAAGTATCTGAGGCAAGATTTATACTCAGGTTTTCTAGATTCCAGGTCCAACACTCTATCTTCTCTGCCAATTCACTGCCTAGGTGGAATGTAAACTCCTTGAGGGCAGGAGCTATATCAGTTTTGTTTTTGTATGTATGTCTAGCACTTAGCATAGTTCCTGGTATGTAGCATATAATAAAAACTTATTTTTGATTAATTGATTTTGTCACTAATCTGATTAAATCTTATCAGCTCCGAAGGTGCCAAAACAAATTTTTATCATTTTACCTTGAGGTGATGAAGCTCTGGGGATTTGATTCATGTTAAACTATACTTACACAAAATTGATTTAATAGCCATAATTCCAATTTATTAATTTACAATGAGAACTATAACTGCCAAATGGTCCAGATATTCACTTTGGCTAGCCTGTATATTCTCCACTCCTTAGGGAAACCCACTTAAGAAACTGAATGAAATCAGAAGTATACATGTTAAGTTTGGAAATAGGAAAAAGGTTGTCAAATGGTTTTAAGAAATATGTTTTTCTTGTTTTGACAGCCAACTGAGTTACTCTTCTCTATTGCTCCATAACCAGATATCCATGCTATCTGGCTGGTGTTAGTGTTGGGAAAACTGGCAAAATTTTATTAAGCTCTCCATTTTCCCAGTCTCCTGGGAATTACAAAATCTCTGAGTTGGATGGGTTCCTGGCAGTCATATGATCCAAATGCTATCTAATAGAGGAATCCTTGGACACCTGACCAATGGTGATCTGGAATGACTTTGACTTAGGCCAGACCCCTGATAGTTTATCTTCAGTATTAGAATGAAATGAGACATCATTTAGCATGAATAAAGGAGATCTGCTTAAATATAGTAGGAGGACATTTCACAAAGGTAGGTATTGAAGATACCCCAAGTAGATTCCAGTAAGCAAAGTCCCTTGGACAGGACTGCCCTTCAAAGGCTGCTGATTGTGCCTTGCATGAGGTTGGGGGTGGAGCAAGATGAACCCTGTAATTTGTCATTTGCACAATTTGCAGCAGTGAGATTTGCATTGTCAATCAATCAACAGTGGTGTCCTGGTGACTATTTAACTATTTCACTACTGGAGCTCTGAAAATAAAAAATAAAACATACTTTTAAAGTTTAATTTGCATTATTAATGCTTTTTCCATCACTTCATTAAGTTGAAATGATCAGGGGCAGCTAGGTGGCGTAGTGAATAGAGCACCGGCCCTGTAGTCAGGAGCACCTGAGTTCAAATCCGGCCTCAGACATTAAATAATCACCTAGACGTGTGGCCTTAGGGAAGCCACTTAACCCCAATTGCCTTGCAAAAATCTAAAAATAAAAAAGTTGAGATGATCAACAAAACAATAAATTAAGCCCTAATTTGTAGATTTGCTGATTTTTGAAGTATATTTGAAGTAAATTTAACAACTGACTGTTCCAAGCTGGCTATACAGTACCTCCTTGCCTCCACAGACTTCTAAATTTTCTGTTACTCTCCAATGTATCAGAGAACACCCTGAACTCCTTGTGACTGTTTTCTATTCAAGAGACCAAGAAGTGATGCCTGAACTTTTAGAACTGACTGAGTCTAGTGGTAATTTCAATGGTTTTTAAGAAAAAAATTGAGCCTTATTTCCTTGAGGGTAGGAGTGTGGATATTACTTCCACTATAAAGGGCCTTCCAGTCTTTGCTTACAGATATACAGGAAGGAGAAACCAACTTGTTACACTTCCCTTTTTCATTTTAATAGTTGTAACCACTTTGGATTTTTGTTTTTGTTTCTTGGTGGTGGACATACAGAAGACTTCCCATAGTCATGCTGTCAGGAGTCCCTAGAGAGTGGAGTAGGAACCCATTAAACTGGAAATGTCCCTGTTGATAAGGTGTCGCTGCCCAAGGTGCTGATAGTTGATCTGTCTTGTAATGAAATGCAGGCCTTAACTTTTTACTAGCCCTGATATCTAACCAAGAGAGCTACTTGATCACTTTAAGTTACACCTAAATTATCATCCTTTCTATATCTTGGGAACAAAGCATTCCGCTTTTTGTTACATCAGGAGACAAACTGGAGAACATCCAAAGAAGAGTAATAAAGATGATTAGAGGAATAGAAGAAGTGATATATGAAGAAAGATTAAAGGAGTTCATATATATATTATATAATCTGCCTTTGTGACAGTGAAGAGCAGTTCTCAGTAGCAGAGTCTTGACATTCAATTTGTCTTTGGGGAAACAGGAAGCATTGGCAACTAATTGAACAAAAGGCCTGACAAAAGGATGCAGCCTGGAAACTCTTGCCCTTAGATTAAGACCAGATAAAAGATGCTTGTATTGAAATGAACCTGAAAACTCTCTACAGACCTCCAAGAGCTTCACTAACCTGCAATACTCTCCAGTGGATCTTTGCTTTCTCCATTCAAGAAGACAGACCCAGGGAGAGAGATACCCTATCCAGAAGTGACAGATTGAGGATTATATATCACATAGGTTGGGGATGAGGACTATGCATTGGATGAAGTTGGGGGTGGGGCAAAATGAACCCTGTAATTTGTCATTTGCACAATTTGCAGCAGTGAGATTTGCATTGTCAATCAATAAGCATTTATTTAGAGCTTATTAATGTAACTGTACTAAGTTCTAGAGGATTAATCAAAGGTCACAATATGGCCCCTGCTCTCATGGATTTCATATTCTAATAAGAGGAGAAGGCATACAAACAGTTATCTATAGAGATGCAAAGCCAATAGAAAGTATTTTCAGAAGGAAGGTACTAATAGGGAGATTAATGGGAACTGATTACATGAAACACCATTTATGAATCATCTCAAATACTACTGCGAAGGGGAGTCATTCAGACTTGGGATCCTAAAAGCCTTCTTGCTTGTGGTGAGCTCAAAGGAACAGGTGCACATTCCTTATCTCCCCCCCCTCTGGGGTCTCCTCTTCCACTTCAACTGAGGAAGAAAGGAAAGGAATACTTGATTCCCAGGTAGTTAGGTACTATTATTATCTTCTTTTAACAGTTGAGATAACTGAGGCAAAAAGAGGCAAAGAGACTTGCCTAGGATCACATTCAATATGATCATAGATCTGAAACTGGAAAGGAAAGGAGAAGAGGACCTCAGAGGTCCTCTATTCTAATCCCTTCAGTGGATAGGGAAACTGAGATCTGGAGGTATGAAATTACTTTCCCTAGGACATAGATATAGTAAGTGGGAGAGTTAGGATTCAAACTCAGGTCTTCTGACTGTAAAAACCAGCATGATTTTAAAACTCCCTGTCTCACAGAGCCACTGTCTCTATCTATAGCATCTCCCTGTTCCCTGTGTTTCTCCCTCCTCTGGTTGGGCACAATGTTTTCTGGGGACTGAGGAAATATGAAAGTTGTTTTGTATATTCCCTCTTTTGGTTTTCTTGTTTTCTTCACCATATGATATTATAAACAGACCCTCCTGGTGTAAAAGTAAGAACTGGAAAGAAACGGAATAATTTCCCTGAAGTCACCCAGGGAGGAAAAGAAGATTCTAGACTCAGAGTATTAGACTTCTAAGACTCTGGTAGATAGACTTACCTATCCCTCCCTGATCAGGGAGGGAAAGGAAGGAGGAAGAAAGGAAGGAAGGAAGGAAGGAAGGAAGGAAGGAAGGAAGGAAGGAAGGAAGGAAGGAAGGAAGGAAGGAAGAAGCTGATATGAAGGGAGGCAGGGAAGAAAGAAGGAAAAGGAAGGAAAGAAGGAGGGAAGAAAAAAGAAAGAAAGGAATAATGAAAGAAGGAAGGGGAGGAAAGGAAGGAAGGAGAGAGGGAAGGAGGAAAGGAAGGAAATAAGGAATAAGAGAAGGTAGGGAGAAAAGAAGGAAAGAAGAAATGAAAGAAGAAAAGAAGGAATTTAGGGAGGAAAGAGGGAGGGAAGAAGGAAGGAAGGAAGGAAGGAGGGAGGGAAGAAAGGGAGATAAAAGGGAAGAGGAAAGGGAAGGAGGAAGAAATGGAAGAAGAAAGTAGAGAAAGAAGGATGGAAGGAATAAATGAGAGAAGGGAGGGAAAGAAAAAAATGAAAAAGGAAGGAATGAGGGAGGAAGAAAGGGAAAGAAGGAAGGAAAGATTTATAAAAGCCTACTTATCTGCCAGGTGTTGTGTTAAGTGCTTTATAAATATTATCTCATTTGATTCTCACAGTAATACTGGGAGGCAGGTTCTATTTTTATCACCATTTTACAGTTCAGTTAATTGAAGCAAATAGAAGTGAAGTGATTTGTCCAGGGTTACACAGGATAGTGAGTGTCTGAGATTGGATTTGAACTTAAATTTTCCTGTCTTTAGACCCAGTGTTCTAATAAATCATCTCTCTCTCTCTTCTAGGTCATCCTCCCTTCAGTCTTTAACAATACAGGCTGTGCAAAAACTACTTGAAAAAAATGAAGAGGAGAAATTTTCTATTCACAATTCAACTATAACCTTGAATGAATGCAAAGAATAGATGTAATGGAATGGAGTACTTACCATCACTTGCATCAGCCCCTATTTCTGTACTCCCCTCAACAAGAATGCTCCTCCAGGAAAAATCTGAGCATCTTTCCATATGCTTTCCCTTGACATGAATCATTGCTGCTTTTCTAGGAAAGATAGCCCCATCACTAAATAATGGTTTCTATAATGAAAACGTGGATGATTTATTTATCTTCCAAAGGGTCTCCAAACAGGAGAAACTTAATTGGACTTGACTAAACACTGTCTGTCACCCATGCCCCTTTAGACAGTAGTCATTCTCTGTTAAGAACATAATTAAAATTAATGACTTAGTAAAGATGCCTAAACTTTGGTCCCTGGTAGTTGTGGGGGGGAATTGTGAAAAATTGCAGGGTAGATTTACTGTTTGGACAGCCGTAAGTTTTAGTCACCAAGTCTTTTGCTTCCTCTTTGGCATTAAAACATTTAATCAATATTCACAGGATTGACTCAGAGGTTTTTTTTCCTCCTTTCCCTTTCTTGCTGAGGACTCAAGTTGGGGAGAACAAACCTATAAAATCCTCAGTGTGAAAAAAAAGAAATTTATGGGAGTTATATGCAAAATCTTTGGGATAATACTGGCATGAAGAAGAAAAGGGTGGAGTAGGGGGTGATTGAAGGGGAACACAAAGAAAGCAGCTGGACTTTCATGCTATGTAAGAAATAATTGCTGTTGTAAGATTAGGATGGGTTGGGGAGGGAAAGGTCCATATATATAATTTATTGGTATAGCGACTTCTTATTTCCCACCCCCCCACCTCATGCAAACTGAAGACATATATTAATATATTTTAATGTGCATGTGCTGTTAACCCCAATAGAATGCAAGTGGGGGTAGGAATTGTTTCACCCTAGTCTTTCTTTCTCCAGCACCTGACACAGTGCCCAGAGGGCATTCTGGATTAATTGATTGCTATCTTCCTTATGTTCTCAGAGAGTTGCCTGAGGCACTGAGAAGTTAATTGTCTTAAAACTAGTATGTGGCAGTTACAACTTGAATGTGAACTCTCTACTCTCCAATCTACTCTATAGATAATGACAATGAAGATGATGTCGATTTGGACAATGATGCCAGTAGTGCCAATAATAATAGCTGATGCTTACATAGGGCTTTCAGATGCTCAAAACTCTTCACATACTTTATCCAGGGGATGTAAATCTCTGTGATTCACTCTGACCCTCAAGCTCCCTTAATCTTTGGCATAGTGAGTGCTTTGTCATAGGGATTTACTGTCATCTCAGTGGCAGTGGGTTGAATGAAATCAAGGCTGGATTACAAAACTCAGACTATACCTTCAAGCTGCTGCCTTTTGGTTCTCCAAGAAACTGTTGAAAACTTGATTTCAGAGGGCTGTGAGAAAGAGAAGCAGGTAGTCCATGCCTCTCTTGAAAGGGGAATTTTCCCCATTCTACCACGCAAGTTTACTGCTTGATTTTTCTTCATGGTTCTTTGAATGTCAGCTTCAGTGAAAGTTCAGTTCTTCAGGTGTCTCACTTGAGAAGTCATCTGTAGCCACCACCATCTCACCATCTCCCTAATCTCAACCTTAACCAGTATGACTTTAGTGCAGTGAAAAGAACACTGGGCAAGGGGCCAGGATCCTAGTTCTGGGTTTGGACTGAACTAAACTTAGTCAAGTCAGTCACTTGATCCTTCTGAGTCTTGTTTTCTTCATCCATAAATGAACAGTGTGTGGTCATCTCATTGTGTTGTTTCAGGGATTAAAGGATATAATTGATGCCAGAGTCATAATTAGTTCAGTTTGAAGTGAGTTTTGTCCTAAGGCAAACTGGGGTGAGAATGCTTTCCTCTATAGTGACTTCCATCCCTGATACGACCTCATTTTCCTCTGCTGTCTTGCAGTGTCCAATGAACAAGCAATCCTGTCCCTTTCCCCACCCCCTTCTATCAGACCCAGTCTTTTCCAACTCACTCAGATATGGCAGCCTTATTTCCAAGAGGGTGGGCTATCTCTTCTCCTCTTGGGCTTGTCCCCATACTTGGATTGTCCTCTGTACCACAGCCACCTCATGCCATGGTCAAATGTACCTCGATCATAGTTCTCATTCCTACTTAAGGTTCAGTCAGATGCAAAAAATTTCAGAATGGAAAACAGAACTAGAATGATGCTTGAGACCTGGGTTTACTTCTACTATGGGTCTACTATATGATCCTGGAAAAAATCATTTTACTCTTTGTCAAAATTCCAACCTCTATAAAGTAGTAAAGATAATTCTTTCCCATACATGGCTCTAAGGGAGAGCTACTTCTTATTTAACTACATATTACTGTCTTCAGAAGAAAGAGACTTTCTAAATTTCAGATATATGGATAGGCACCCATCAGTGGTCCTCAAGGTGGCATCACTAATTGTTATATACTATACAATAAAAGCCATTATTTATCTAGTGCCTATTATGTACCAGTTTTGTAAAACTAAGTACTTTAAAAATATTATATCTCATTGGAGATTCACAAAATTCCTGGAAGATAAATGCTATTATTCTCATTTATTTTTACAGCAGAGGAAACTAAGGCAAACAGAGGTTAAGTGACTTGCCCAAGATTATATTGCTGCTAATTGTCTCAAATCCTCCAGATTCCAAGCCCAGCATTTTCTCCATTACATCAGCTAACTCTACCTATATTTACAAATATTCTACTTCCACAACTTACAGATCTTAGTGCTATTTGAGATTTGCTCTGTTTACCTCACAATCTGTGCAATGCTTTTACTCAAAGAGATTCATCTATTCCCCCATCTAGTCTAAGTGCATTAGATTTGATCCCAGGTTCAAAATTCAACTCTGCCACTTACTACCTATAGAAATATTGATAACTTAATTAGCCTTTCTGGATTCAGTTCCCTAATCTGTGAAATAATGGAGTTGAATTAGAAAGCCTCCAAAAGTCCTTTCATCTGTAAATCAATAATCTTCTGATCTATAATCTTAGATAATTGATTGCAATCAAATCTGTTGAACACAGTTAGGAAGTTCCAACTCATCCCAGACTCACATGCCTCTCATGATGCTCATCTGGGTTCAGCAATGGGATTAGTAAACTCAGGTGAAGATCACGAAAGATCATGAAATGATGATGAAAGAAGAAACTCCATTGATCTTTTACTGCCAATCATGTTTCTCCACCTTCTTTAGTAAAGGTTAAAGCTCTATTTGTGCTCTATGTATTACCTCCCAGACCTTGAAGGAACCTCAGAGAACTAGCAGAATATCAGGACAGAACCTTTAAGATTCAGTCATAGGTCAACCAAGATAAGAGTCTCACTTCACTGTGACAGAACAATCAAATACCTCCATAACTAATCATTGTATTGCCTCCAAAAAACCAGCTTGCCAAACTCAAAAGCAATTAGGTGGTACAGTGGAGCAAGATATTGCTGAACTTGGGATCCAGAAGACTTAAATTCAAATACTTCCTTAAGTAATTCTTAGCTGTGTGACCCTAGGTAAGTCACTTTCTCTCTGCCTGACTCAGTTTTCTCACTGGCAATATGAAGATAATGATAGTACTTTGCTCCTGGGATTTTTGCAAGGATGAAATGAAACATGTATCTGTAAAGTACAATGTTTAAGTACTATCTAAATGCTAGCTATTGATGTCATTAATAATAATAATAATAATATAATATAATAATTAAAATACTTGGGATGATTAAAGATAGACAGCCTGTAAAGCTCCTGGGGTGGAGATTGCATTCCAGGCCAGGGACACATTCTCTGATGGACATTATTCTCATTTGTCATCAAGAAAATGATGTATATAAGCACACATATCACCCAAGCAGTCATGTACCTGCCTCCCCCAATTGGAGCTCTTCTAAGCATCTTGGATCTTGGATCCTTAGACCCAGATTGGTTCTAATCATTAATGGTAAAGAATAATCAATATTAAACCTAAGGAATATCTTTTGAGGAAAGAAAATACTTCACAGAATTTAATATTTAAGCTTGAGGGCATCAGAGTTTATAACACCATAAACTAGATCTCCTAGCATAACATGTATGCAGGAAGATGGTAAATTTTAATTATTTAGAGTTTACAGGGATAATTCAAGATATGGCACTTGATGCATAGCAGCTTGCAAAGAAAATTACTTGAATGCAGGAAGTTTAAATTCATGTTTTATCTTGGGCTAAAATGAAAGGACCAGAGCTGGTCATTTGCCAGAAAGTTGTCTGACTCAATATGTCATCCAATTCACTCTTTAAGACAGCCAGGATGATAACAACAGTCAGATTGATTCCTGATAAGCTAACTTTTGCATCACAATCAATCATTCTGAAACCTCCCATTCCCCAATGGAATCATGTGTAATTGAGTTATTTTAGGTAAGTGTCAAGGGCATGACTTGTGAGAAGTGGATCTTGTGATTGCCTAGACTCTGATAATTTCACAGTATTAATTATATATAAATGAATCCAATTGATGAACATGCATGCATCCCTCCAAGAGAGAAGGAATCATAGAAGCAGAGTTTAATCTGGAAGGGATGTTTGAGAGCTTCTATTCCAATCTTCAGTTACTAGAAAAGGAAACTGAGAGTAAGAAAGGTAAAGTGATTTGGGATCCATTGTTGTTTTTGCATGTTTCCTCAGTTAGGTAGTTGGTATTTCAAAAAGGAACAGCTGGATGATGTCAAACACAATGACTGACCAGTGTATACAATATGTGCAATTATATAGCAGAAATGAAAGTGGGTCTTGTCTATCCGGTTTTCATTAGTTCAGACAGGCAACCCAGATAACTGGAGTCAAGAAAATCCTCTTCAGTTTGTCTTATGTAGCTGGCAGCCACTAAACCAGGAGTGGATGCTACTCCTGCTTTCTTACTCCCAGGTATATGCTCTCCTCTCTCCCCTCCCCCACCTTCTCTCTCTCTCTCTCTCTCTCTCTCTCTCTCTCTCTCTCTCTCTCTCTCTCTCTCCTCTTCCCTTTCTTTACTCTCCTTTCTCTTTCCTTTCTTCTTTCTGCTCTCTCTTCTCTGCCTCTCCGCCTTCCTTTCTTTGTCTCTGTCTCTTGGCTTCTCTCTTTCCTTGTCTTTCTCTGTCTCAGTCTCTCTCTCTTCCTCTCTCCTTCCCTCTCCCTCTCTTCCTCACCCTTTATCCCTCTGCCCCATCATTCCTCTCTCTCCTCCATGTAATGACACACCTCCTCTCCTTTGATCTTCAGATGCAGCTCCCCTCCTAATCCTGGTCCTGGGGTTCCCCTAAGGTGTGTCTCCTATGGCTGCCAACTATCTGTATGTTCAGATCTCCAGTGTGAGTAATAAATATTTAAAGTAAAACTGATAAGACTAATCACATACAGGCTGCTAGTCAATGCTTGACAGCTTTGAAAAGAGCTCTCCCAAAGAGAAAGCAATTAAGGCTTGGGAACCTCAAGGGAAATATGAAATTCCAAGCAAACAGTGAGAGTCTCAGGACAGATTCAAAGAGCATTAAAAGGAGAAGCCAGATTTTAAACTTAGCAAAGTAAAAACACAAAATTGGATCGGGGCAGAGTTGATGATAGCTAAACTGAGAATTAGAAAGTGGGTTCAAAACTTCCTGTGGGAGCGTAGGCTTGGCTTGTCTTTGTGCTGCACAGACCCGCTGCCAGCAAATACATCTTTTTTTCATTTGTCAGCATTCTGTTTCTGGTTAGAGCCTGGGATTCCGGGCAGAGGGAGAGACCAGTGCTGCCTGCTGCAGACCCTGTCGGTTTCCATTAGTCTCTCTGTTCTAAGATGCTGGAATGGAAGGGTTTTAGTGCTTGCAAGAGATGAGATCCTTGAATTTTACAAATGAGGAAATTTAAGCCCAAGGAGATAAATTTTCTTGCCCAAAGGTACACAACTCTTAAGTGGCAAAAGAGGGGCTTGAATCCAGGTCTTCTAATTCTCAACCCTGTGTTTCCCCTCACTATATTGCCATGACATCCTGGGAGCTGGCAAATGCGTAGTCTGGTAAATGATAGGGTCAGCTAGGCCGAAGTTCCTTAAGCTAAGGCACCTAGTTTAGGAAAGCCTTGGTATTGATGGCATCAGACCTTGTAAATGAGTGTGATATTCATAGATAAGGTTGGCCCTACCAGTTTATGGGTAAAGATTGTTTGTAGATCTTTTCCATGTGCTTTTTTGAGCTTTCATATATATTATGGATGTTTGTTCAAACTCTCTTCTTTCCATTCAGCATTTCACATAACTAAAGCTTCCCATGTGAAGCCCTAAAATTCTTTTTTTCTTACTGTTTCCCATCCCTGCTTCTCAGAATCTCTGAACTTTTCCATCATCTGATCAAAATCTTCTTGTCCTATGTCCCTTTCTTCAAAATCTTGCTAGGTGACTAGTTGGCTTCTCTAATAACTTAAAATGAAGGGACTGAAATAGATAAAATAAAAATCCTTATAACAAATATGCATAGTGAAATAAAACAAATTCCCATATTGATCAAAAAAAGATGTGTCTCCTTCTACATTCTTCAACATGGGATATGGGCAACATTCTTCAATAGGAGATATAGGCCTACTAATGGTAGCACTGGGGCAAAGGATAGGCTAAGTGTAGTCAATTTTGGTGTGAGGGGATGCTATAGCTCCAGAATGGTTGACAATTCACAATTCCACTAACAACGTATCTATGTATTTTCCCACAATCCTGCCAACATCTGTCATGTTTTTTTTAACACCTGTGGCAGTCTGATGAATGAGATAGAACCTCAAACTTTCAAGCACCATCTTCTGCATGAAGTCTTTCCTGATCCTCCAAGTGTCTGTGTACTCGCTCCCAAACTAACTTATATTTAACTATTTTGTATGTATTTATCTCTTTTCCACTTTATATTTATGCTGTTTATATTTATATGGTTACTCATCTCTCCATTAGAATACAGACTCTTTATGTGCAGGGATTGTTATTTGAACTTGTGACCTGAGTGCTACCCCAGTGGCTGGCACATATTAGGTACTTAATAAATACTTGCTGATTAATTAATGAGTTGTGATATCTAGGTGATCTCTCCAGGACCTAAATTATTATCTTATAACTTTATGAGACTCTCAGTTCCTCATTTATAAAAAAGGAGGGGGATTGGATAACTTCTAAGGTCCCTTCCAGTTCCTAATCTATGATCCCATGATTCTTTTAACACCAAATCGCATTTCAAATCCATAATACCTCTGAAGTACAGAGGAAAGGGCACTGAATTTAAAATCAAAAGACTTGGGTTCAAATCCTACCTCTGATGCTACTACCTCTATAATAACTAGATGACACCAAAGCACAGAGTACCTGGCCTGGAGTCAGGAAGATTCATTCATCTTCCCCAGTTCAAATCTGACCTCAGATACTTACTAGTTGGGTGTTACTGGACAAGTCACTTAATCCTGTTTGCCTCAGTTTCCTCATCTGTAAAATATGCTGGAGAAAGAAATGGCAAAGCACTCAAGTATTTTTAACAAGTAAAGGGTCATGAAGGGTTGAACATGACTGAAAAGGGAATGTCTTTGCCAAGAGCTGTATTCAGTGGAAGTATGTCTTTAAAATGACAGTCCTGGGGTCCTTTTCACCTGTGGGTTTATACTTCTAAAGGAATAGGAAAAAAAGTTTAATTTCCTCAAGCATAAAATGGTGATAATACTGTTTCTTCTAGTATTTAGAGTTGGAAAAGACTTTAATGGCTGTTAACAGAGATAAAGGAGATGCTCCAGGGCAGAACTAGAATCAATGTACAGATATTCCATAGAGGCAGATTTTATACTTGATGTGATAGACAATTACAGAGGTCCCAAAATGGAAAAATCTAACTGTGGAAATATTGTACAGTTTCTTTTTCACAGGAAACATTTGGACAGTGATGGAATGATTACTGATCAATTAATCAGTCAATTGATAAATATTTAGTAAACTTCTATCCAAGTTTTCTGATCCAAAGTCAGATTATTATCATATTTGAAATCCTGTAATTCTATTTGCAAGGGTCAAATACAATTCAACAAGGTCTCCATAAGCTCTAATAATTAATGGCTTGACCTGTACTTTGAAAGAAATTAGGGATTCTAAAAGATAGCAGTGAGGGAAGTGTATGTTCTAAGCATGGGGAACAGCCTGTGCTTAAGCAAAAGGACTCAAAATGCCGTCCTTAAATGGAGTGTAATGTGTGAGAAACAGTAAGAAAGCCAATCTGGCAGGACCTAGATTTTTGAAGGAGAGTAATGTATAGTAAAGACTTGGAAGGTAGGTTGGAACCAGTTTTTTTTGAAAGGCTTTATAAGCACTTAAGCGCCCCAAGCTTGGCAGGGTTGAAAATTAGATACCTAACACAGACCAGATGGAGGATTGTGTTATACCCCAAAGGCAAAATTTTTATGAATTCATGAAGAAATGAAACTCCTGACGTGTGCTCTCTCTCCTTCTCTCTCAAAAACCAACCCTAAAAAATAAAGCCTATTAATCACCATGTTAACTCGGCTTTGTGTAAGGAAATTAGAGCTTGCAGATATCTGTGTCTTTCTAATACTGCTGCCATCATTCCATATTTCTTGATCAATCTTCTTTGTGAGTGTAATGTTATTGATGGGTTGATTTGAGCCTGACCTCTGGAATCCACATTGGAGCTCAATCTCATATTTAAATATCTAGAGATGCTATTTTAAAAGTTTTATTGATGGCTTTGGTTTTTACATCTCAGTCATTTCCGATAAATCCTCCCCTTCCCCCTCCACCTTCTCAGTGAACCTTGCCTTGTTACAAAGAAGGATATAAAAAAGGGTAAGCAAAACCAAGAAACTCGACCTCCAAACATGTCTAAGAGGGTATAAAATGACCTGTAGTTCCCCTACCTTTCCCAAGAAAAGAGGAAATGAATAGAAAGTCTTTTTTTCTGTAAAAATTACTTCTTGCTCTACCTTCATCAGCCCCAATTATAACTTCCATCTGTGTACATTTTTGCACAGACATCCTCAAAAGACGGTTCAAATTGGGTAATCACTTGGAGCTCTGAGCCTTGGAGCTATATATTATTGCAAATGGAATGATTGAAAGACACTCAGGGATAAAGGAGATGATAAAAAGAACTTGAGATTGATACATGGGTATGAATAGGAAGTTGATTATTTAGTGTAATTCATGAAAATTAGCGTCATTATTTTGTCACCATACTTTGGACATAGCTACGACACTAGGAACTGACTGGTTGCAGTCTTTCTACACACAGGTACTTTCTGGTTGCAAGTGTCTTTTTTGTGGCATTTCAAGGTTTGTTTCACATTATTTACTTTCATCTTCTCTACATACCTGTCAATTTGCCCTTTTTTAATGTTATTTGAACTTAACATTCTTTCTGATTTTTTTTTGCAAAAAGAAGAAAAGAAGAAAGGTAAGAAGGAACAAAGGGAGAAAAGAAAGAATAAAGGAAGGGTGGAAGGCAGGAAGAAAGGAAGGAAAGAAGGGAGGAAGGGAGAAAGGGAGGAAGGGAAGGAAGAAGGGAAGGAAGGAGGGAAATAAAGGAGGGAGGGAAGGAAACAAGGAAGGAAGGAAGGGAGGCAGGGAGGGAAGGAAGGAGGGAAGAAAGGAAGGAAAGAAGGAAGGGAGGGAGGGAGGAAGGAAGGAAGGATTTATTAAAGAGCCTGCCAAGTGACAGGCGTTATGTGTTAAGTGCTATAAGAACCTCACAATAACTTTGGGAAGTAGACACTATTATTCTCCTCATGTTGCAGTTGAGGAAATTGAGACAAGAGAGAGATTAAGTGACTTGCTTAGTCACTTAGATCATATAGCTAGTAAGTGTCTGAGGGAAAATTTGAATTTAGATCTTCCTGAATCTAGGTCCAGGTCTCTGTCCATTTCATCACCTAGAATCACCACAAGCCATGCTCAGTGCCCTCAATACAACCTCTTTTTATCTCTGCTCTTTAAAAAAACCCCAAGCATCCTTCAAGACTCAGATCATATGCTATTTCTTACCACTACCTTGCTGTTCGTTCTCTCTCTTCAAACTATCATGATTAACTTTGCTTATGAATCAACATTGTTACCATTAGAAGGTAAGCACCTTGAGCGTAAGGACCTGTCCTTGAGGACAAGGACTATAGCATCTCATGTCCCAGGACTGTTTCAGAAACATAATAAATTCTTACTGAATTAAAATTACCCTCTCCCATTTTTCTCCTTTTAAAAGTTTATTGATATTCTTGATCATCTCTCTTTGACTCTTTTCCACACTAACATTCTAATGAGGGAAGGCAAAATTGACGTTTTCTAGGTCTATCAAGTTACCTCTATAAAGCTTTTTCTCGTGATAACCTTTGAGAAGTCAGTGGGGAAATTATTAATATCTCCATTTCATAAATGAGGGAAATGAAGCCCAGTGGAGTGACTACCTAGGTATTAGAGTCAAGATTTGAACCCATCTATAACTATTCTAATCTCTTATCTAAGATTCTTTTTACCATACCACATTACAGCCCAATGATTTCTGATGATTTCATCTGAATAAAAATTCAGGGAAGGAGAAGGAGGAAGGTACACAAGATGAGCCATCTTGGACCTTGAGGCTATCTTAGGGACGATCCTGGAGAGTAGTTAATTAAGTGAAACAATTAGTGTTGGGAATTCAAAATCTAGCCCAGGAGCAGATTGATAAGGATGTAGAAAAGAACAGGAATGGGTAGGAAACAAATTGGGAATTTGAGAAAAACTCATTTATCAGGGATTTGAGAAGGCAGCATATGTATATGTAGTTTAGCAACATTCTTGGCTGTTAAAGCACTTATTTTGGGGTTCCAGCTTGCTGCTATATCAAAATGCACCCAGACAATGATGTCCACTGGGTCTTCCTGAGCTGTGGTCATGAGCCCTAGGTTCATCCTTCTCCTTTCAGGGTCTTCTTGAGGGATGATGGAGCTTCTTTGCAAGGATACTGATGGCTTTCAACTAAGATCCCAGTGCACTCCACACACTGACTGTGGCACTTCCAAATTTTAGACTGTTTATATGCATGGCAATAGAACATAGAGGCAAACAACTTCAAAGTCAAATTCTATATGGGAAAGATGGTTTCCGCTTTAATTAGGAAAGTCTCTGGCTAGCTGTCACATAGATGTGGCTTCAGGGATACTTAACTTCAGAGAAGAAGAAGAAAGATGAACCATTACTTTCCCTGATGCTTTGTCAGCTTCCCTCATTCCCTGGCCCAGAGTGACTATAGTGGGCTGTGGATTATACATCTTTAGCCAAACCATCCTCTACTTTGATGTGATTTTTTTTTTGCCCAAAAGCCAGTTCCTCATGTCTAGTGCAATGAAAGGGAAATCCTAAATTGAATTAGTGAGGTCACTGGAGTTGGAGATAACAGCTTTTTCCCTGTCTACCATAACCAGTGTTTATAACCTACATTTTACAAATAGGGAAATTGAGGCAGGAAGAAATTCTAGACAATTTTTTAAAAATCCCACAGAAACACCACATTGGTCTCTTTACTCTCACTAAAAGTATGCAAATCATCTTGTGAACAAATTTGTCCTTTATAAAATATTTTCTAAAGGTCAAATTCAAAGAATATACTACATAGTATTCTTATAGTTAAGTAAAAATGAAGAAAGTTGTATAGAAGAAAGAGTGGGCAGGGAGTCAGGAGACATGGATTCTAGTTCTGGTTCCAACATTAATTATGTAATCCTGGGCAAATTACTTAATTCTTAGTGCTTCAGTTTCTATAGTGGAGAAAATAATATAAGAATTTCTCAGGTACTGTTAGCTCAAAGGGGGTACATGTGTGTATATATATATATATATAATGCATTTATATGCATTATTATACATTATCATATATATGTATTATGCATTTCTGAGTTTCTAAACTTTTTATGTATTATCTGCTGAATTTCATGTGTCATCGGTGGTTTTCACAATACCCCCCCCCCCAAATTTCCATTTAATTTCTTATGCCTGTCCCAGATATATCAAGATCAGGATGTAGAAGGAATGACTGAAACAGTAAACTGTTCCAGCATAATTTTTAAATTTAGGTGAAGATTACATAAAATAGTCTTTCAACCAAATAAATAATCTTATTTATTGTTCTCATTGCCTCTCCTTTGAGACTTTCTCCTCAATGTGTGGTGAGAAGGAGATAGGAGCAGGATCATGCCTCACCTAGCTACAGGACCAAGTGCTCCCCTGCTACAACATGAAACCATGTTCATGACGAAACCCAGGCAGGTGCCACGGGAATGGGTGTGACCAACTTACCAACTACATGGAAGTCAGTGCCAGGGGCTGCCAGGAAAGATTTCATTTCTACCAAGAAAATTTCAGATCTTTCTCAACTCAGAACAAAGCAATTTGAGCAGAGTCCCAAAGGACAGAAAAAAAGAAGAGTTTTGTCTGCTGAGTGTCCTAGAGATCACCTTGCCTGAAGTTTGCCAAGGGCAGAAATAAGAAGCCTACTAAATTGGCCTGGGTTTCACACTCGCAGCATCATTGATCTCAGATGGCAAATCTGTGATTGAATGAGAAATGTTTGGTCTGAAAATCAATGACATTGTTCTGTTTTCATTAAAAATCATGTCATTATCAATGTTCAGTAGTATAATTTTATGACCAAACTGACTCATGCAGATTTTTTAAGGGAAAGAAAAAAAGATTACAAAAATGTAGAATTCTTTTGAAATGGACTTTTATGCATCTTTCTGGACTTTTAACTCTGAATGCATAACTAAAGATTGAAAGAATATAGACTGGTATATGTAGGAAGGGAAATAGGAAGTCTTTTTCTTTGTTTTCTTTTTTCTTTCCTTGATTTGAGGCAATTGGGATTAAGTGACTTGTCCAGGGTCATGTAGCCATTAAGTGTCTGAGGCCAGATTTTAAGGGGAGGTGAGTCTTCCTAACTTCAGACTTAGCACTTTATCCACTTTGCCATATAATTGCCCAATAGGTAGGAATAAAAAACGCAGGGGGACAGGATAATCAAAAGCATGGAGATAAAGAAGATAGGTTGGAACTGAGCAAAGGCGAATTCTCTAATCTGGATGGAGTATAGGATGCATGAAGGTGACACCACCTTCATGGTGGGACATGCCCAGTGAGGACTCACTAGAAATTTTTGAGCAAAAACTATATTTAACTAGGGAAGTGCACTGGGAAGTTATGTGGGCATCATAGTTTGCAAAAGATTGTGAGAAGATATAGGCTCATAAATCTCAATCTAGAAGAGACCTTTGAGTTCACCTAATTCTTTATGTAAGAGAGACTGCTTTTAAATCATTCAGAGATCTGGGCAAGCATCCTACTTTTACAAATAACCATGGATAAAAGATCTTTATATATGGTTCCATGAACAACATAACTTTGTGCAAAGTTTTGGGGAAATGTGGCCATTACACCTGAAAGTAAAGATTTAGGACTGGAAGGGATCTTGAAGGCTATTAGACTAATCCATTTATTTTACTGATGAATGATTAATGCTAAGAGAGCTAAGGGACCTGTCTAAGCTGTCACAGGTAGTAAGAGGTTGATCTGGGGTTTCAGCCCAGTTCTTTTTAACTCCAAAGCTAACATCCTCTCCAATGCATTCAGTTTGATATGTAGAAATTTTCACATCATTTCTAAAATTTTATGATCTTCTGCCTTGACATTGATAGCTAGGGGCACCAAAGTCTGAATTTTGTTCTTTTTCTTCAACAAGAAAGCAACTAGATATGACAGTCTCTCCCCTCATCCACTTTAGGATGACTGGATGATGCAATGGATAGAGTGCCAGACCTGGAGTCAGGTAGACCTGACTTCAAATCTAACTTCACACACTTATTAGCTATGACTTTGGACAAGTCATTTAACTCTCTTTGTCTCAGTTTCCTCATCTGTAAAATGAACTAGAGAAGGAGCAAACCACTCCGATATCTCTGCCAAGGAAACCCCAAATGATTTCACAAAGTGTTAGATACCACTGAACAACAACCATTCTCTCACCTAGATTTGGTGATGAAGCTATGGTGATGAAGAGGTGTGTAGATAAAACCAAAAAGAGAGAATTCAGAAGTATAATTATTTTGTTTCAATGTCTACAGGTACTGGGATTTATAAGTTACTGCCTTTTGGGTTTCTTCAAAATGCTTAAGTGTCTTTTGAGCCTAGCAAGACCACAAACTTGGACCATGAAGAGATCATTTGCTTTAGTATCTTCCAAAATATAGAGAGAGTTCAGTACTGAGTTTATATGTGCTTGATATATATTTGCATATTGGCTAATTGATTTAGATGCTTTCTCCAATATCCTTTCCTTTCCCAATCTCTACACTCTTAGTTAAGTAACTCTACTCCTAAATAATCACAAAGATCACTTAATTCTTTAAAGACCTACAATGAAAAAAAAAATTCAGTCTTGAAGGCACAGAACCTTTTGCCCTACAAAAAAAGCCTATTCTTCCCTTCTGTCTTGAATCTTGCTTGTTGCAATTGAAACTCCAAATATTTGCTTTTTTATGTGCTGGGAAAGTGTTTGAAAACATGTTTGTAATAAGAATATCAACATTATTGTTCAATAGAATCTGACCACATTTGAAGTTTTTTTGCTAAAGATACTAGAGTGGTTTACCATTTCCTTCTTCAACTCATTTTACAAAGGAGGAAACTGAGGCAAGCAAGGTTAAATGACTTGCCCAGGGTCACACGACTAGCAAGTGTCTGAGGCCAGATTTGAACTTAGGAAGATGAATCTTCTTGACTCCAGGTCCAGCACTCTATCCACTGTGCAGCCTAGTTGATATATATTATGTATAGGGGCATCTAAATAATGTAATGAATAGAGTGTCAGAAAAAAATCCAAATCCAATTTTCTGGGCTGGGGATTCAGGAATAGACAGTTGCACAGCTCGCAGGGAAGGGGAACTGGGCCATTTTGTGCCTGTGGAAGGCTTTCCATGCCACACTTCATCTTCCTCTTTGGAAGAGCCTCTAACACAAACTAGCTGTGTGATCTTGGATAAATTACTTGTGATCTCTGCTGCCTTATTTTTCTCATCTATAAAATGGGATAATAATACCTCAAAGAGTTTTTATGAGGATCAAATGAAATAATATTTATAAATTGAATAACATGGTGCCTGATACATAGTAGATGCTACATAAATGCTAGCTATTATCAGTATTATTATTATTAATTGTAGTAGTAGTAGTAGTTAGTAGTGGTAACAGTGGTGGTAATAGTAGCAGAAGTAGTGGTAGTAGTAAGCACTAATAATAGTAGCAATAGTAGTTGAGGTTAGCAGTGGTAGTAGTGGTTTTGGTGGTAGTAGTGGAAGTAGTAAGTAGCAAGTAGTGGTAGTAATAGTAGTGTTAATGGTAGTAGTAGTGGTAGTAGTAATAATGGTAGTAGCAGTGGTGGTGATGTTGGTAATAGTAGTAGAAGTAGTAGTAATGGTAATGGTAGTAATAGTAGTGGTGATGATGGTAGTAGTGGTAGCGGTAGTAGTAGTAATGGTAGTAGTAGCAGTGGTGGTGGTAGTGGTAGCAGTAGAAATAATAGTAAGTGGTAGTAGTGGTAGTGGTAGTAGTAGAAGTGGTGGTGTTATTAGTAGTAATGGTAGTAGTAGCAGTGATGGTGGAATTGGTAGTAGTAGTGGAAGTAGTAAGTAGTAATGGTGGTGATGGTAGTAGAAGTAGAAGTAGTAGTAGTTGTAGTAGTAGTAGTAGTAATAGTAGTAGTAGTAGTGGTGGTAATTTGTTCTTATTTTGTCAGGCACAGAAAGGAACAGTTGGGACAATCACTATCTTGCTATATTATTGCCTTATATTCACATATTCTGCAAATAATTGGACAGGTGGATAAACTAACTGCTTTTTTGCAGTTGAAGAAAAGTATAAACTATAAGCTTATCCTTCAAGGGCTCATCTGTAGTACAACTCCAGTAGCAGATAAGAGATGGGGATAAATGAGGTTGATGCTGTCTTGATCCCTCATGATTCTGATTTCCTCATTCAGGTATCAACATTCTGACAACTTTTCGTGACAGATTTTCATGCTGCTCCTGCTGATTTAGAGGTAGCTCAGTGAGAAAGTGGAAGAAGCTCTGAGCTTGAAATATGGAATACTAATCTTCAAGAGTCCAAAAATGACCTCAGATACTAGTTGTGAGATCCTCAGCAGGTCACTTAGCCCTCTTGGTCTTAGTTCCTCATCTGTAAAATGAACTGGAGAAGGAAATGGCAAAGCATTCTTTACTAAGAAATCCCAAATGGGATCAAAAAGAGTCAGATATGACTGGAACAACTGAATAACAGGAAGTGGAAGAATGGAGAAATCACTGGATTTTGAGACAGGAAGACTTGAGTTCAAATGCTGACTAAGATCTTACTAGCTATATGTGTTGCTGGACAAATTACTTAGCCTCTCTTAGTTTCAGTTTCCTCAACTCTAAAATGTGAGATTTAGACCCAATGGACCTTTGGGCTGTGAATCTATAGTCCTGTGAGAGGAGAAAGTGGTATAGTATCCTAGTAGAGAGGGATTCCCTCAGGCTTCGGGTCAAGATCTGCTCTTAAGATAAAGTCTGAGTCAGGGTGGCTAGGTGGCACAGTGGATAAAGCATCGGCCTTGGAGTCAGGAGTACCTGGGTTCAAATCCAGTCTCAGACACTTAATAATTACCTAGCTGTGTGGCCTTGGCCAAGCCACTTTATTAACCCCATTTGCCTTGCAAAAAAAAAAAAACCTAAAAAAAAGATAAAGGCTGAGTGACCCTGGGCCACATTCTTGTCTCCTGGGTGCTCCAGGTAATTTTTTCAGAGTAGAAGTGTGGACCAGAACTGTAGGATTTTCATCAGTAGTGGAGGTTTCTCACAAGGAGGTTCCTACTCTAATAAATTCACAGGTCTGGCCAAAAAATAAGCAAACATCATTAGGGAGAATTCTTAAGAGTACAGAGCCCCAAATGGTTCTAATAGCTTCTAACTCCTTTTAAAAATAGAACTTCAGGGGAAAGGAGGCATTTCTCCCATGGAGGGTGGGAAGGTGACGAAGGCCATGAGCCTGGGTTCCTTGTGTTCTCAGAGATCTTTTAATATCCTTTGGGCAGCAGCCAAAGTTCTAGTAGTGGAAAGTCCCAGAGTGTTCCTCTGGCTGCCAACCTTGAGTTTATTTTGATAATTTTGTCTTTTGAAACTTAGAATTGAAGATTGTCAAAATTAGACAGGATCTTGGAGGTCGATGGGTCCAACCCCCGCATTATATAGCTGAAGGACGTGGAGGCCCAGAGAGTTTAAGTAAAATGTCCAAGGCCAGGCAATTCGTGAGCCTGTGGCCTGGGGTAGAGCCTGAGTCTCTTGATCTAAAGCCCTTTTCACTAAACCAGGATATAGATGGGGACTGTACTCACACTGAACATTGGCAGCACAAGATAAACAAAAGAGTAATGATGACTTGAATCACCGGCTCATTTGTAGGCTGCTGCTGCCAAAGTCAGCAAAGACCTGGGTTCAAATCCTGTGATGTGACTCCAGGCAAGATTCAGTTCCAATTGTCCTCACTTACAAAATGAAGCTACTAATAACCATTGTTATATAACTCTTTGGGCTTTGGGGAGGCTCAAATGATTTAAAATGATTTTACAAATTATAAAGTACTGTATATACTGGTATTCAGCTATTTTTAGTCATGTCTGACTCTTTCTGACCCCATTTGAGGTTTCTTGGCAAAGATTTTGGAATGGTTTTCCATTTCCTTCTCCAGCTCATTTTACAGGTGAGGAAACAGAGGCAAACTGGGTTACACAGTCTGAGGTGGGATTTGAACTCAGGAAGATGAATCTTCCTATTTCTAAGAACAATGCTCTATCTACTGGACCATCTAGCCTCCCTTCACACATACTTACATATTTAATATAAGCAACACACAGGTATACAAATTTATGTAATTTATATGTGTAATGTACATGTGGCCATATATATATATATTTATGCATGTATTTTGCTTATGTTTGCATATACTTTTAATTCCAGAGAATTCTTACATATTCTGTAGGTTTCATTTGATAATAAACCAAAGCAAAAAGATTTTTGTTCTGTAATAAATCAAAATAAAAATTATCCAATTAGGAAGGAATTCATCTTTTTTCTAATCTTGTTAGGGGTACCTTGCCCAGACTCTGTAGGCAGCCAAACACAACTCCAGGAGCCTGAATTTAGGGATTTTTAGGAACCTTGGAGATCATCTCATTACATCCTCTAATTTTAAGATGAGAAAACCCAGAGAGGATGAATTAAGAGCAGAGGATTTGAACTCTGATCCTCTGGCTTCCCTTGCAGTTTCTTTCTCCTCTTCTATATTTGAGTACCTCACAGAGACGTTTCTTTGGGTCATTTTGACCCGTTTCCCTATTCCAGTTACTGGTATTGTTATTTTCTATATCAAACATTTCTGGAGCTGTATTGGGTCAAAAATAGTTCTTATTATTTTTCTTGTTAGTCATTTTAGTTGTATGTAATCTTTGTGACCCCATTTGGGTTTTTTCCTGGCAAAGATCCAGGAATGGTTTGACATTTCCTTCCCCAGCTTATTTTATAGATGAGGAAATTGAGGCAAACAGGGTTAGGTGACTTACCAGAAGTCACACAGCTAATAAATGTCTGAGGCTTAGTTCTATTCAACACACAATCTAGCCTCCCCAGCTTTTATTATGCTGTTTGGGAAAAGGTAGATTTTAGGGCAGTTTTGGATTAGAATTTCTGCAAGTTCCAAATAGATTTATCTGACCATGACCCCCACAATGTGAAGAACACAGCTCTCTAAAGACTTTAGAACTCCAATAATAATAATAATAATAATAATAATAATATTTGTCTTTCATTTTTGAAGGACATCAGGGAGATGATGGCATTGCAAGTATGTGAATTGGATTTGAGAGAGGGGGTGCTGTGCTACATCACCAGCCTCACTTTCTCTTTCAGAGCCATCTGGGTTCAGTGGACAGATATGAATCATGACAACTGGAAATGGCCCTGGATTCGAGGTGATCAGGATTGAGTGACTTGTCCAGGGTCACACAGCTAATAAGTGTCTGAGTCTGAATTTGAACTCAGGTCCTCCTGACTTCAGGGCAGGTGCTCTACCCAATGTATCATCTAGCTGCTCCCTGAATGATCATAACTTGAGAGACACTAGGGAAGCCAGTCTCCTTCCTCTTAGCAGAGAAGTACATGGTGACCTATGGGTGCAAAGTAGGTGTTTATTTTCATGCTCATGTGCTGATTTGTTTTTAATGACTGTGCTTTTGTCACAAGAGCAGGTTCTATGAGGAGGTGGGTGTCATTGGGAAATGACAGGGATATGTCAAGAAGAAAAGTGCCTAGATAAAAACATTTTTTAAAGATTTTATTTTTTTTACATGAAAATCAAGCTTCTGGGTAAAGATAGTTCCCCTAAAAAGTCTTAGAGTGGGGCAACTAGGTGATGCAGTGGACAGAGCACTGACCCTGGTGTCAGAAGGACTTGAATTCAAATACAGTCTCAGACACTTAATAATTGCCTAACTGATTTTGGGCAAGTCACCTAGCCCCATTGCCTTGCAAATACATAAAATATATAAAAAAATCTTAGAATGATCACAAGAACATAACATTTAGAAAGTGAAAGAACTTTAGAGATCTCCTCTTCTCCTTTTTCAGATAAAGAAACTTGAGACCCAGAAAGATTTAGTTCTTGCTCCAAATATTATTATTAGGAAAGGCAGCAGCAGCAAAGATTCAAATTTGGGGCCCTGACTCAAAAGACAGCTAGGTGGCTTCATAAGACACGTGGAGTCAGTAAGATTCATCTCCCTGAGTTCGAATGTGGCTTCTGACACTTGTTAGCTGTGTGGCCCTGGGGGCAAATCACTTAACCCCCATCTGCCTGTCTCCTCTTCTATAAAACGAGTTGGAGCAGGAAATGGCAAGCCACTCCAACCAAGAAAACCTCGAATAGGGTTAGATGACTGAACAACAACAAACAGCTGATTCAGAATTTAGCCCTTGTCCCAAGGAAATGGGTATGGTTTCCCCCTGCGCTTAATTTAACAGCTACCCCAAATGATCTCTAGTTACAAGAGTGTGGGTTCCCTGAGGTTATGGGAGGTAAATAAATATAGTTAGGTGCTGGTGGAGGTGAGAGAGATCATTGCTTTTCTGGGAAATGAGCAATTAATGCAAAAACAATTAAAAGATGCTCATTTGCTCAGGTTATAAGACTGGTTCACACCCATGCACCCTGGAGGTCACTGATGGGAAGTTAGTGACTAATGGCCATTCTGAATCATAAATGAAACAACATTTCATTTTATGATGTAATAAAAAACCTAGTGAAATGCCGTTGAGCCAGACTCCATGAATTAGAAATTTGTGATGATTTGAGCAAAGACCAGGCTAAAGCTTCTCTGTACCTATAAGAAAAAAACAGTTATGAGCAGTGAATGAACACAAACAAGACTGGGGATGGCATTGTAACTACTTAAGGAAATCAACTTTTCAGGTAATAGGAGAGGTGCTATTTAAGTAATACACTAAATGCAAACCATTTTTAATCTCTTCATTAACATAAGACACTAATTCCACTGCTTTACCAAAAAAAAAGCAGGATAGTGCAATGCTCAGATATTTGGCCTCAGAATCATGAAGACCCATATTCAAACCCCACATTTAACATAGACTGGCTATGTGATCTTAGTCAAGTCACCTAACTGCCTTTTTTTTAGTTTTTTTGCAAGGCAATGGGGTTAAGTGACTTGCCCAAGGCCACATAGCTAGGTAATTATTAAGTGTCTGAGGCTGGATTTGAACTCAGGTCCTCCTGACTCCAGAGCCAGTGCTAGATCCACTGCGCCCCACCCCCCAATTGCTTTTTGCTTCAACTTCTTCAACTCTAAAATGGGGATGGCCAGTGTTGGTTGAGGTGGGGATCAAATGAGAAAGCATTTTTAAAACAATTAGCACATTAACTAGTCCATAGTAGGCATTCTTTAAAATATTAGTTGCATTAAGTATGTCCCCCTTCAGACTCTCTAAGAAGCTGAGCTCCAGAACTATTCCTGATACACTGATGAATAGATTTGGAGTGGAACTGACCTGAAGTCAAATCCTCCCTCAGAGTTTGCCATTGTGGGACCCCTGGTCAAGTTACTACTCCTGTCATATTCAGTTTCCCCCATCTGTAAAATAGGGATAAAAGAAGCCCCCATTTCATTGAATTGTGGGAAAGATCATATGAAATACTCTGTACAAAATGTTTTGCAAATCTTAAAGTGCTATGTAAAATCTTTAAACAATATCACTATATACTATTGGGAGAGCCTAATACCAATGAAATAACAGATCTGGGGAAAAACTCAATTGCTAATATTTTATCATTAGAGCAGGCAGAAAACAGTTAAAGGCTTTTGATTTTTAGTACCATTCAAGGAGAGATTAATAATTTGCAATTGGGTTTTCTACAATGGCATTTAACATTACTTAGATAAATGGCTAATGGAATAATTAAATATAATGGCTACTCCAAGATGTTGCCTACATTATATCAGTGTGTTGCAGGAACAGGATAGATCAGGGTACATGGTGGCAGGAGATACTGCCTCAGCAGCAAAATAAGTGTGACCTCCAAAGAGGTCTTGGCTAATCAGCTTGGCAGAGCTCCTGCTAAATTGCAGCATGAATAGAATGGAAGGTAAATAGCTTAGGCCCCAGGAAAAAAAATTATGAAGTTGCAAGCATTTATTTTGGGTCCTCAGCCTTCCCTTTCTGTAATCCTGCCCAGTTTCCTCCACTTCTCCCTTGTTGGTAACCCCTCTGTCTCAGAACTAGCCCATTCTCTAGGCCTCCTCCTCCCCTCCTCCCTTCTTCTCCCGTCCCCGTCCCCACAACTGAGAAGGTGAATATTGATTACTCTTGCTAATTGACAGCTATTTGTATTTACTATTATTTTTATTTTTAATGACTCCAAATACTTTTCCCAGTTATATGCAAAGATAGTTTTCAACATTCATTCATTCATTTGCAAGTTTTTGAGTTCCACATTTTTCTACCATCTTCCCTTCATTCCCCCCTTCCCATGGCAGCAGTCTAAAATAGATTGTACTTGTACAATCCTGTTTAACATATTCCATATTAATCATGTTGTGAAAGGAAAATTAGAACTAAGGGGGGAAAAGAGAAAAAAGTAAAAACATAAAAGAAGTTTTTAAAAAGCGAACATAGTATGCTTTGCTCTGCACTCAGAATCCATAGTGTTTTTCTCTGGATATGGATGCATTTTCCTTACCAATTAACCCTTTTCCTTTTGCCATTTTCCTTACCAATCTGAGAATTGTCCTTGATCACTGAACTGCTGAGAGGAGCTGCATCCAGTATAGTTGATCATCTCACAATGTTGCTGTTAGTGTGTACAGTATTCTCCTGGTCCTACTTCACTCAACATCAGTTTATGCAAGTCTTTCCAAGCTTTTCTAAAGTCAGGGAGCTCGTGATTTCTTATAGAACAAAAGTATTCCACATTCATATACACAATATGTTCAGCCATCCCCAATTGGTGGGCAAACCTCAATGTGCAATTATATGCTACTACAAAAAGAACTGCTATAAATATTTTTTTGTACACATGAGTCTTTCCCCTTTTTATGATCTCTTTGGGATATAGGTCTAGTAGTGGTATTGCTGGATCCAAGACAATGCATAGCTTCATTGTCCTTTGGACATAGCTCCAACTTGCTCTCTAGAATGATTGGATCAATTCACAACTCCACCAACAATGTTTTATGGTCCCAGCAAACCTATTCCCCACCTTCACCCTGAGCACTCCCCTGAAAAAAAAATGCATTTTGTTGTTGGTGGTGGTGGGGGCAGCTAGGTGGTGCAGTGGATAGAACACTGGCCCTGAAGTCAGGAGTACCTGAGTTAAAATCTGACCTCAGACACTTAACAATTATCTAGCTGTGTGACGTTGGGCAAGTCATTTAACCCCATTGCCTGGCAAAAAAACAAAACAAAACAAAACATTTAGTCCAGAAAAGCAGAAAAAAAATCACAGGAAAACAACAGCAACAATCAATGTTGTGCAGGTAAACAAACTTTGAAACACTTTCCATTCTTAATTCCCCTTCTTTTAGGTGTAGCCCTGGCCCTGGTACCTCCTCTAAAGTCAGTTACTGATCTTTCCTCAAGTCCCTTCCCTTCTCTCTAATGTCTGAATATGTACATTAGGGTCCTTTCTTCCTTCTGCCTTTAGATACCCAGATGCTAGGTTTTTCATTTCCATTCTCCCAGAACCTTCTTTCCTCTCCCTCTTCCTCCATGGTATAGATCATACCTAGACCACCCCACCCCAGCAATAGGGGTCTACATCTACCCTGGGATCAACAGTTCCAGTTGCCTAAAGTGTTCTCATACTCAGGATACCTTGAAACTGGGTGGAGAAGAAGGATTGGGAGGGGGGTCTTTGCAGAGCAGGGTAAAAGAGTCTTTAATTGAAATAATGGCACTTAAGAGCAGGGAGAAGCACCTTAGAGGTTAACTTTGCTTTCTTAGGAATTATGCCTATTGCCCTTGTGGTAAAATAGTGCTTTTTATGCCAATGAATATGCTCTTGACTCTTTTTGCCAAGCTTGGCATACCTTTAAAAATATAACCCAAGTAGGGCATTTGGGCATCAGGACTGGATTACTACATTATTAGCTAATATGCCCTCAGTTTCTAAGACTAAAGATCAGGACTATATGTCCCTTGCAATCTGGTCGAGGGTCATACCAGAACAAAAGAAGTAAGTGATGGGGCAGGATGAGGCAATAGGGTGGCTAATTAGCTGCTCTTAGATATTTAAATCTGAGAAGACCGTAATTTAAAGAAAAAGATGGCAAGTTAAAAGGCACATTAAAGATTATGCACAGCATATAGATTATGACATTATAGTTCATTGTCTCAGATTACTTGGAAATCAAGTGATTATAGAATTTACCATCATCTTTAGTCAACCCTCCTCAGTTATCTATTGGCCTCTAAATCACTCTTTTGTTGGTGAGTGACTCTCATGGCCATACATCATCAATTGCCATGATCTCATTCTCATCTATTGGTGAATATGCATCCTTTTCTTCTCTCCTTCTCCTTTCCTCCTTTTGCCTTTTCTCATGGCAGCTAAAAATTCAGAAAATGGAGTCCCAGCAAAGTCTGTGCCTCCCAGAGGTATGGAGGTTCTGTGAGTTTAAGAAAAAACCATGTCTCAGGAGAGGTCAATCACCCATCAGAGAATTTATAGGTTGTGCCTGGTCTCCAGAAGACCTTTGTGTGTGTGGTGGTTTTTACTTTTACTTTACAGAGTTGACAGAGAGAAAGCAGATGGCAGAGATGAATTAGGCCTTCCCAGATGTTTTGTTAGTTCCAAAGTGAAAGAGGAGGCTTGAAAAGAGTGTATAGACAACCTGGACACAACAGCTTCTCTGTGGTTTAGCAAAAAAAGGTGAAGAGAGGCACCATCATGGGCAAAAGATGATGGCATTTCTGTTTGGAGAGCAAAGAGTTTCCTTGATCTGCTCACTCAGAAAAAAAAAATCTGAAGCAGTTATTTGAGTCATATGAGACAGCTAGGGGACAATGTGGATAAAACACTAGGCTTACAGTCAGAGAGATCTTGACTCAGACTTTGTGTGACCTAGGCACACCATTTCATAGTTCTCAGTTTCCTTATCTGAGAATAGGCCTAAATGGGTAAAAATGGGCATGATGATAATACCTCTGCTCAGGACCAAATGTGCTGGTATATGTAATATTTTTAAAAATTTAATTACATGTAAAGAACAAATTTTAACATCTGTTTTTTAAAAATTTTGAAATAGCATATGTAAAGCACACTATAAACAGTAGATATTGTTTAAATTCAACAATTTTGTAATATATCAGTTGAAAGTTTAGAGAATAAAAGGTAAATAATAGAAGGGTAATGATGACAGCAAACACTTCCACCACCAGGTTGCTAAGCTATCCTTTCCCAGAACGCTACAGAGGAAGATGCCAGTTTACTTTGCTCCTTTTCATGAATTGGTTTATCAACTTCACAATGTAAGAGAGAACAAGAATGAAGAGCTGATTAATCCATCCATCTCTTCTGGCTTATCAGCCTAGGAATGGAAACTACAAATTTAGATCTGACACCAAGAAAATAAAAGCAAAAGCAAAAAAAAAAAATCCAACAATCAGAATTGCCTCAAAGTGAAATGGGTTGCCTCAAGTGGTACTATATCTGGATGACCACTTGTCCAATATGTTATAGTACATATTACTTTTTTTGGAATGGGTTGAACTGAGAGGCCTGTGAGCTACTCCCCCAACTTCAAAATTCTGTGTCTCTACAATCTAGGGAATAGGAAAGGAGGGTTAAAGACTCACTCATCACATGGATATCGTAAATTCAATTCCTGGATGATACTCAGTCTCAGCATGGGAACTCTGGAACACAGTTGAGCCTTTCTGGTTTCTTTTAAAGTCTGCTGAAGGGAAATACCTCCCCCAAAGTTGGCATTAGTAAGATGCAGCTGAGGGGAAAGGCCTCCCGCCACTCATTCTTCAATGCACTATGCTCAGCTCTCTGACTTTTTCTTTCTCCAGCTCATCCTAAGCTCATCCAAAGCTCATCCACAGCCTCCTCACACTCCTCTCTTTTCTCACCTTTAATGTGTTGCAGAGTCCAGCCCCCTCCTCCCCCTCCACCAGAGCAGATGCTCCAGGGAGGGAGATTCCCTATACACAATGACAGGGCCCAAAGCTGGAAGCAGCCCACTTGAAGGAGGTGAACAGCTTAGAAGAGCCTGGATCATTGAGGCATTAGGTAATCAACCACTGAATAATTCAAGTATGGTTTTACAAAGATCAGAATTTAATTTCCATGACTTCCTGTTCCTTTAAAATGGCTCGGCACATTATAAAACTTGGCCCTGAGGATGGAGCTAACATTAGTCATAGGAATTCTTTCTGAATTTTCTGTTGCAAGGGTAGATTCAGGGACCATTCAATAAAAAATAGTGTATTATATGAACACTCAGAGCAACACCCCTGCTCCCAGATGAGAAGGGACTAGAGCTACATGAATACTCATAGATCTCTTAGATACTTTTTATTTCACATCCACATGATGAGATCTTCCTGTCTTACCAGTTCACCTCACATCCTAGGTCCACTGTTGGACTATAAACTAGAGGTAGTCTATGTCCATCCAACCAGAAGAGGTATGATTTGCCATTGCTGCCAATACCAAGTGCCTCTTCAGCTGTGACTCCCAGAGAGCCTCACCATGACTTTGCCTTTCTTGACTGACAATAGCTCCCTCCTCTCACACATCTAATCAGAAGAACTGTGGGCCTCTTATTGGGATCTATTCCCATCTGGCTGTCACTTAAAGGAATTGTTAAACTCATTCATAATGAAATTCAAGGACCAAAAAAGCTTTAGCATTATCCATTTTATTTATTTAAATATTTAAATAGAGAGCATTGCTTCAACTCAAAGAATCAACCTCTAGTAATAGGAATTTTAGGTTCTGTTAAATGGTTGACAGTTGGGGAAGATAATTGTGGTGGTGAAAGGTAGAGAGGCAGGGAGGGAGTTCTTCAATCCTCTCCTTTCATAATAGCTCACATTTTTTGATAGTACTTCAAATCCTGTGCTTTTTTTACTGCAACTTATGAGGGAAGTCATTTTATGATTATCATAAAATACTCTCACTTTACATATAAGGGTAGTGGACTTCTAGCTTGAATCAATCACCCATTCCAATTAATGTGACTAACAAGATATATAGCCTTAATACTTTTATCAGATAAGAATACTGGCTTGAATTAAAGCCCTAAGTCCTTAATCAATTAAAAAAGTGAAAGTCATTGATGAAATGAAATGTTGGTGCTTAGGAAGTGTTTTGGGATTGCCTAAGGAGACTTAGTGATGCCTCTGGGGACTTCAATAAAATAGCCAGCCATTTCAGAATTTAGAATTCCAATATGTAGCTTCAGACCTTTGAAAGAGTAGAAGTTGCATGAGTAGGAAGCAAGAACCTTGGTCTCCTCCAATCTCTTATCCATTCACTAGAGGAAGATCTAGTAAATTTTGAAATGATGGAAGATTTGGTACTTGCCAAGGACATCCTAGCTGTGTCCTTCAAGAGCAATGTCTGAGGGCAGCATCTCCATTGCTGGGCCTGGGGAAAAATTGACTGTAAGAAATCCAATAGAAAGCAATATATGCCTCATTGAAACTTGTAAGAATACAGAAGGCAAAGAGACTCTTCCCAGGACACTTTGTGTACCAGTAGAAAAATATGCATTTTGACTGATGGGCTATATTTTTAATATATTAATAGTCCAATTACATGTAAAGATAGTTTTCAACATTCATTTTTGTAAGATCCTGATTTCCATATTTTTCTCCTTTCTCCCCTTCCCTCTTCCCTCTCCTTGACAGCAAGTATTCTGATATAAGTTATACATCTATAATTATATTATACTGAGAAAGAAGAATCAGAACCAAGGGGTAGGAGAAAATCATAAGAGGGAAAAACAAATTATAAAGCAAATTGAAAAAGTGAAAATAGTATACTTTAGTCTGTATTTTCCATAGTTCCTTCTCTGGATGTGGATAGTATTTTCCATCACAAGTCCTTTAGAATTGTCTTTGATCATTGTACTGCTGAGAAGAACTAAGTCTTTCACAGCTGTTCATCACCATCATACTATGTTGCTGTTAATGTGTTCAATGCTCTCCTGGTTCTGCTCATTTCACTCAGCAATTTGATGGGATATTTTGAACCAAATGTTCTTACTTTGCCACCTGAGCAAATATCAAGTAATGTCTGACTGGAGCATTGATATCTACCAATCAGGATTGAGGGTAGATTGTTTTAGTGTGAACATTTTACACATTAAAAAAAATCAAGATTTGATTTATCATTTTATGAATTGTCTAAACTCAAGTAAATGATGAGAAAAATGTTCATGTATATTAAACTTAAAAATGTGTCATATATATATTTAAAAATCAATTGTTAAATATTTATTCCTCTGTATTACTCTAAGAATTTTGTGGAGTGAAGAAAATAACTGCTGTATGTTCCCCCAATCTGACAGGTCAAATGGATTGGAAGTGTCTGCAGTATATCCATATGAAGAAACTCAGACTCAAAGAATTAAGTAATGATATTATAGTCAAGATATGAATCCAATCTCCTGAATACAAATCTGAAGTGTGCAACCACAGAGAGTGTACTGTCTAGCAAGACTAGCTATATTTCTTGTGGCATATTTTTCAAAATGTCTGAGATTGCTGCTTGAGACCTATCAAAGATGCCTGAGTTTGGGTCCCAGGAAGAATGAAAAATTGGAGATACTCTTCTTGTAGGATACTTCTTTTCTCTTTCTAAGGAAGAGGCAAGGTGATGCAGTGGATAAAGCACTGGGTCTGGAGTTGGGAAAATCTTGAGTTCAAATGTGGCCTCAGAAGCGCCCTAGTTGTGTGATCCTGGACAAGTCATTTAACCTCTATCTACCCCAGTATCCTCATCCATAAAATGGGGTTGATAATACCTTACAGGGCAATCAGAGGATCATTGAAATAGTTAGCAATGGCAGACCACTTGGTAGATAGTTAATAAATGCTTATTTCCTTCCTTTCTTCCTTAGGCATGGTTCAGAGATCTCCTTATCTCTGATTTTCTTTCACCATTCTTCCATTGCTGCCATAGTATCTTGGGGCTCAGTTTAATATTCTTGCTTTGTTTTTATTTTCATTCTCCTATTTTTGCCAGACTACCTCTGTATAGAAAAGAAAAGAATACCATACAGATAATTCTTTACAGCAAAGATTATATCAGTTTTGGTCTCTGTGTTCTCAATACCAAGCACAGTGTGTGGTTCATAAAAGATATAAAAACTATTTGTTGGATCAATAAATAGATAATAATGAATACATATTTAATAAGTACCTGGTATGTTAGATACTATTTTAAGTTCTGAATATACAAAATGAGGCAAGAAATAGTCCATATCTTCAAGGAGTAAAATGTTAAGAACAGGGTTATAGGGCAGAATCAAGATACTGGAATGAGAGAGATAGAATTCTCACCTGGCTATACTAATATACTCCCTCTACAACTATCCAGAGAATACATCAAATAAAATTCTGAGTAGGAAAGTCAAGAAAAAATTCCACAATGAGTTATTTTTCCAACCCAGGACAGCCTAAGAAGACACAAAAAAGAGGTCTGTAGATATTGGACTGAGGGCTGGTCAGTAATATAGCATTGTTGTTGCTACTGTTGTTGTTTGACCTTTGTTCTCCATGAGGATCAATGATAGCTGAACACGCATGTGATTTGGATTTATGTGAGTCAGGGCTGTGCAGTCATCAGCCTCACTCTCTCCAAGGTACAATGAGAAGAGATCAGGCATCAGGGGCAGCAGGCAGCAGGTGCAGTGGTAGACAGGAAAATAAGGGGAATGGATACCTAGGCAGAACAAGACCTTGGAAGTCCTCAGTACTAGTACTGAGAGCAGGAATGGTACCATCTAGCAGCTCTGTCACCCATTATACAGTTCTGGATCACAGTTTTAGAGCACAGAGAGAGCAGTCTTGGTTGGAGTCTTGAAGTCTCAGTTCTACCAATTTGAGAAGCAAAAAATAATTCTAGAAACATAACTGTGTGTCTCTTAGCCCAAGGACAGAATGGAGGCTCATTTCTATCCTTCAGTCCCACAAGTAAGCTTGCAGTGGAATAAACAAGGATAGGAGACCAAAACCAAAGAGGAGAAAGTAGTTTTAGTCACTAAAAATCTATAGCAACTCACAGCAAGTTAACTTGACTGAGTCCAACAGTAGATTATGAATTACTTGACCTCATCTATACAAGCCAACAACAGACCCAAACTGGGTCAGGAATTTAAAGAGCAAACCAATAGGACAGTGAATAGATTTCTCCCAGATCACAATCCTTTGTAAGCAATGAAATCCTATTGGGTCTCAATATGAGTTATGAAAACAGCAGGACATAAAAGACAGACGCTCAAGTCAGACTGCACAGCCCTGACTCACATAAATCCAAATCACATGCGTGTTCAGCTATCATTGGTCCTCATGGAGAACAAAGGTCAAACAACAACAGTAGCAACAACAATGCTATATTACTGACCAGCCCTCAGTCCAATACAATGTAAATTCTAAAATCAGAAAATAAGCAAAAGATAATAAAACATAATTAAACCATAAATAATCAAAATAGGGACAGGAGAGTTCAAGAGACGAAGAAGAGGATGACTTGAAACCATTTACAAGCAAGGTCTCAATAAAAATATACACTGGACACCAACTCAATAAGAATTCTTAGAAGAGTTAATAAAAGGGATATAAAAACAAAAATTATTTTAAAAGCTGAGAAATGGAAGATAAATTTGGAGAAGAAATTAGAGATATGCAAGAAAATTATGAAAAGATAATTAACAGCTTGGTAAAAGAAGTACAGCATAAAAAATATTAAAGAAAATTACTCCTTAAAAATCAGAAGAGTCCAAATGATAAAAAGAGGCACAAAACAATGCTGAAAGATATGTCCTTAAAAAAAACAAAAATTGACCAAATGGTTAAAGAGATACAAAGCAACACTAAAGAAAAGAATTCCTTAAAAAGTAGAATTGGATGCAGTCAGCATCTTCTTTCATAGATCTTTGTAGCCGATGTGGCTAATAGTCAAAATGCTTAGTTACTCAAACTTCTTTTTTATTATTCTTTTACTTTATTTTGTCAATTACATGTAAAGATAGTTTCCAACATTCATTTTTTGGTAAGTTTTTCTGCCTCCCTCCTTTCCCTCCTCCTTCCCATGATAGCAAGTAATTTGATATGTCATACATGAATAGTTATGTTTAATTCATTTCTATATTAGGTTGTGAAAGAAGTATAAGAACTAAAGGGAAAGACATGAAAAAAGAAAAAGAATGGAACAAGTTTTAAAAACCAAAAACAGTATGTTTTGGTCTGTATCCAGACTCCATAGTTTTTTCTCTGGATGTGGATAGCATATTCCATCACAAGTTGTATAGAATTGCCCTTGTTCTCGAAACTGCTGAAAGGAATCATGCTACAATGTGTACAATGCTGATGTGTGCAATGTTCTCCTGGTTCTGTTCACTTCCTTCAGCATCAGGTCATGCAAGTCTTTCCAGGCTTTTCTAAAGCAGACCTACTTATGATTTCTTACAGAACAATGATACTCCATATTCATATACCATAATTTGTTCAGTCATTCCCCAATTGATGGACATTCCCCCATTTTCCAATTCTTTGTCACTACAAAAAAGAGCTGCTATAAATATTTCAAAATTGTTCTTAAAACAATATTGCCATTACTATATACAATAATCTTTTGGATCTGCTCATTCACTATTCATTATTTTGCACAAAATTGTTTTCTAAGATCGCTGAGTTCATCATTTCTTATAGCACAGTAGTTTCCATCACAATCATATATCATGACTTGTTTAATATTCCCTAATTGAAAAGCATCCCCTGAATTTCCAATTTTTTACCGTCTCAAAGAGGATTACTATAAATATTTTTGAGCATATAGTTTATTTTCTTTTTCCAACTAAATATCTGATATTGCTGAAATCAAGGGGTAGTTTAATATTAGTCTTGAAAATGCTTGAATCAGTCTGTGAATCAGTGTCTCAATTTTTCCATGTTTGTAACACAAGAGATTTGTGGTTTCACGTGTAATTATTTTTTTCTATTCTACTGTTATGGAAATTCTTTATTTCTTAAGATCAGACTAAAGTAAAGAAACTTTTTTGAAAAGTGAAATTGGTCAGGTGGAAGATAATGATTCTATAAGGCGTCGGAAAACAAAATGAAATTACTTTTAAAAAAAGCTGAAAAAATAGAAGAAAAGGTAAAACAGCTCACAGGAAAAAAAAATTGACCTGGGAAGATTGAGAAGAGATAATTTAAGGATCTTGGACTACCTTAGAGTTATAAATAAAAAAGACCCTGGATAGTATATTTAAAAAATTTACATAGGATAATTGCCTAGTTATCTTCGAACCAGAAGGCAGAGTAGAAATAGAAAGGACCTGTTGATTCTGATGAAAGAAATTTGATAATGAAAACTCCCAGGAATATTACAGTCAAAATTCAGAACACTCAGTTCAAGGAGAAAATACTAAAAGTAGGCAAAAAGATATAATTCAAATACTGTGAAGTCCCAGTCTGGATCACACAAGATATAGAAGTTACCAACATTCTGGAAAGCAATTTTAAACATTGCCCCAAAAGCCATTAAACTGCACATACTCTTTGATCCACCAATATGCTACCTTTATACCTTAAGAGAAATGAAAGATAAAGGACCCATATGGACAAAAATATTTATTGTAGTTCTTTTTGTGGTGACAAAGAAACTGAGGAGATGTCTTCTATTGAGAAATGGTTGAACAAGATAAGGTATGTGAATGTGATGGGATACTACTGTGCTCTAAGAAGGAATAGAGACAATGGTTTCAGAAAGACTGGTAAAACTTGATCTGATGAACTAATGTAAAATGAAGTGTGCAGAACCAGGAGAACTACAGAATGATAGCATTATTATAAACAGGTGAAAGAGTTACTCCCTGGGATGAACACAAATGACCCACCATAATTCCAAAGGACTCATGATGAAAAATTCTATCCACCTTCAAATAGAGAACTGATGGATTTAGAATGCAGACTGAAAATAGGAATTTTTCTCTTTTTTAATCTTCTTCTGAATATGCCTAATGGGGAATTTGTTTTGCTTGACTTAAAATTTGTAATAGGTTTGTATTTCTTGCCTTCTTAATGGGTGGGGATGGAGGAGGGGGAGAGAATCTGAAATAAAATTAAATTAAATTATAAAAGAATAAAGTTACTAAGAAAGGAAAGTGCAAATAAAGGAAACTACCCAGTTTGGGTTAGGGGGTAGCAGCATTTGTTAATCTGTTCTCAGAACTAGCTGAGCCTGTGTAATTGCCTAGGTCAGAAGCTCTATGCTGGTGTGCCTACCTCAGAACAGGATGCTGTCCCAGAACCCCTTACAGGTGTAGAATTTGCCTTATCTGGACTCAGTTTGCAAACTCATGGTTGGCTAGTTGGAAAGAGTCTTGACTTCTGGTCACCTTTTGACCACTGGACCCATATCCTTTATCATTAATTGATGAGTTATCGCTCCTTCCCTCACTTAAAGATGAGAGGTGCCAGAGAGGTTCTGAAGGACAGAACTGCAGTGAGGTCCATCACTGGAAACCTGTTTCCCTACTAAAGTTCATGAGAAGCACATCCCATTTTCATCACACTGACCACAAGAAATTGCTAGCTATCCCCCAATTAGTGTGTGTCTTCCTGAATGTAGAGCTGAATACTAAAAATACAACTGTATTCAGAGCATCTGGGAGCATCTGGGAAGGCCAGGACACAGGCCCAGAGAGTTAGGAGAGAAGGCAGCAACTCTTGTTCCAACTGGTAAGTGGAGCAAGACTTTTCTGTTTTATGCAAAATGCAATTTGATAACCTCAGGCTATAGTCCTCTGGAGAACAACAGGAACTTTACTCCTGAATTTTAAGAACTTTCAAATCCACTGTAGTCAAAGAGCTGACTCTTTACAGGGCTGATGAATAATTCAAGGCTCTGGCTTTCTCTAGAGAGGTCTGGGCCCAGTTTAGGGAAGGGAAAGGAAAGTTGCCATAGCAGCTGGTGTCTCTGTGGAAAAGTTCTCTGCTCTTCTGTCCCCTGCCATCCTCCTGGCATGGGTTCCACGTGGCTGAAGCATGAGGGAAGGGGCCATGTCACTCTTCAACCAATGGGATCGTTGAAATCTTAGCCAAAGTGAAGCTGGAGGAAGTTCTGAATTGAGGAAAGAAAGAAAAATGACTATAGACAATTGACTCTCTGTAGTATTTGCTTGGAAAGGGGAGTGGAGGGGGGGCTTGGAAATGGGGGGGGGGTGATTATTGCCAAAGGGAAAGGGACTGAGACAGCTGGTAGTGCTGACTGGGAATCCTTTAAGTTAACTCTTCCTCGGAAAAGACTTGGGAGGAAGAGAAAAACCTTCTACCAGCTTGAGGGTGTTGACACCAGGTTTCTTAATAGGGTTTTCAAATACACATTCTCTTCCCTGGAGGTAGCATATTCTGATTTTCTGTTCCCAAAGGTCCATTTCCTTTGAAATACTCCTACTGATAGATACCACCAGATTTGCTCAATTCAAGTCAATTTAGGGAACCAAATGAAAGACTGCCCTCAAAGAGTTTTCACTGTCCTGGAGGGATTCTCCCTATGCTCCTAGTGCAAATAAGCAAATATCAAATTATCAAATTAATTTAAAGATGGAGAAAATCAGAAAAAATCCTACAGAGAAAGTAGCACGTGAGCTGAACTTTGCAGGAAGGAAGCATTTTTTGAGGCAAATGGGAGTGGGAGGACATTACCAGAACTGGAGGGAGGTTGTGTGCCAAAGCCCCAAAGTGAGAGAGTCAACCTGAGGGGAAGTTGTCCAGCTCCTTTGCTGGCAAAAGAGAGTGTGTATGTGAAACAGGGAGATGTCACCTAGATTACAGTTCAGTGCAAATTGAAACCATGAAATTAGATCCTTTAGATGTATATGGAGCTAAATTACTACATTTGCATCTTCAGTTGGTTAGAAAATATGCTCTTCGAACTTCATTTAGATTTTGGTATCTAAATCCAGTTATTATTTGCATCATGGATCTTACCCCATTAAGCAACAGTTATTAGAAAGTCCAGAGAAAACCCATGGCACCAAGTTGTATAAGATCAGTTAATTATCTCACAGAAACTCTCATAAAGGTCCATATGAGGAATCATTTTTTTTGTCCCGAATCTCAGTTGACTCAGTTATAAATTGAAAGAATTGGACTAGATGAATCTTGACATCTCTTTCAGCTCTAAATTATGAGAACCTCTAAATCTTTATAAGCTTTGTGCTTCAACATTACTCAAACCTCTATACACAGCCCCATGCACGTTTCTTTCCTAAATTTCTTCCTCTTTGAAAAATTCGTTTACCCAGTAAAACATAGAAAAAGGTAAGGGAGGGTGTTTGTGTGTGTGTGTGTGTGTGTGTGTGTGTGTGTATGTCTGGGGGGGAGGGGGGAAAGCTCTGGGGAAGGAGACAAATCAAACAATGCTAATGGAAATTCCAGAGAACATTTCAACTCTTCATGGGAAACAAAGCCAGCAGCATTATAGAACTTAGCCCAAGCTTTTGTACACAAGGAAGAGGCAGCCAAATCTGAGCTTTGCTCAAGATGAGGGAGTGGGCGTTGATCTCAATATATCCCTTACTAATCCCCAGCAACCTTCCCCCAAATTCAAGGCAGACCAACAGCTGTGGATGTGTAAATCCTGCTAAATGAGCCAACCTTTCCCAAGTGTTTTAGATTCATTCTCTGGGAGTAAGGGGCAATAACTTCCTGGACACCAGGAAATCATGTGGGATTTTATTCAAGAAAAAAAAGCAAAGATCTCCAAAGTGTCCTGAGGGGTAGGAGTGAGGATTTCCCAGAACTTTGAGTCTCCCCAAACCTTGAAATATTGTGATATATGTGGAATAGGGTATATTCCATTGACAAAATATTTGGACCAAGGGTACAGGATGTCTGCAAGGGACTTGGGGAAAAGGAGATTCATCACTCTCCAGTCACAACTCATTCCCCATCTGAAATGCCTTTAAATCCTTCACTGATTCACTTAATAAATAATTGAATATTTACTATAGTTCATGCTCTGTGATAGGCAGTAGAAAGGCATGGAAAGGGGGTGTGAACTAGATTATAAGAACTGATTTGTTTTCATTCAGTCCTCTGTGTGTATGTGTGTGCATGCATATCCACTCACATACTCATATAACCCACTGTGTTCAAACATTTTGGATACAAAGATTTTTTAAAAGGTGATCCTATTTTTTTCCTCAGGGAGCTTATAATGAATTCAGGGAAGACAGAATACAAGTAAGTTTGACACCTGGTAAAATGGAATGAGGACAAGGGAATTTCTCAAGTGCTATGAGGAATATGTGGAGGACAGGGCTGGAGTAATAAGGAAGCTCTTCCATAAAGGAGTCATAGATGAACTAAGGTAGTATGGGTAGCTAGCTGGCACAGTGGCTAGAGTACCAGGCCTGGCGTCAGGAAAACTGATCTTTCTGAGTTCAAATCTGACCTCAGACACTTACCAGTTATATGACCTTAGGTTGGTCACTTAAACCTGTTTGCTTCAGTTTCCTTAATTGTAAAATGAACTGAAGAAGGAAATAGCAAACTACTCCAGCATCTTTGCCAAGAAAATCCCAAGTGAGTCATGAAGAATCAGACATGACTGAATGACAACAAAGAGGTGTGCAAATTACGCAAGATAAGCAATAATTTTGATAAGGTTTTATTTTGTGACAGCAATGGTCATATGTGTGCTTTTACTGACATAAGCACAAGGGTTCTTAATCTTGAGTCTCAACTTTTAAAAATATTTAATAGCTATTAAATTAAATATTTAATTTAAATATTATAAATATTTTGCTTTATAAATATTATATTTAAATATTAAAACATTTAATACCTAAATGTTTTGATATTTCAATTATAAATATTTTAGTTAAAATGATATAATTGGTTTTCTTTGGATTAATACTATTTTATATTATGATTTAAAAGTATTATGTTTAGAATGGGATCATAAATGCCAGTAGATTGCTAAAAGGGACTCATGTCACAAAAATGCTTAAGAACCTTGAACTAGAGTGACCTAGAACATCTGGTTCCAGATGAAACTGGATTGAACTGGTTTTCCCACCTTTAGGTAATTCTTTGCCATTTGAGGACTGGTTTTACTGCTAAACACATGTGTTTAATTGCTCTCTTTCCTTGTGGTTTTAATTCTATGGTTTCTAAAAATTGGTTCCACTCCAGTGAAATGGGCAGAAGTTACAGTAGCTCTTAAGGAGAGAATTTCAATGAATATTAGAGATATTGAAGCAGCTGTGGGGGAAATTAAGCATTTCAAGGATCATTTAAGACCACAAAAGAACAGCATCAATCTTTCTGAGGTGCAAAAAAACAAAGACAAAAAATCCCTTGACAGGAACTGACAATTTATTGATTCAAAGCAGCCTAATTCTCAGAAAGTAAGAAAAGACATTCAGAAGTACCTACATGCTGGAGGGGTTATTATTGATTCCCTTTAATAAGAACAGGAAAAAATGACTGTTAACAGTTCTCTTAAAGGGGAAAAATTTGTCATACTCAAGATTATACAAAGAATAGTGTTCTGAGGATTGGAAAGGTAATTTTTTTTACACTGATAGAATTCACTTTTTTTTTAAAATTTAAAGCTATCCCCAAATCATTATACAAAGTCCCAGAGAGCCTGTAAGATTTGCCCATTTTCATCAGACTGCAAAACATCCATTTCCAAAAATGTATGAGATTTTCCAGTAGGTCTAAAAGTTTTGAAGGAATGATAAACTAATTACAGAAAATGGGAAGGAATCAAATATGACAACATAACCATGTTATAAACAATAAAAAGTTAATGAATGTTTTCTAATATATGGTGATTTATTTAAGAGGCCTAAAAATTCTCTTGGATTAAATCTCATTGAAAATCTTTTAACTGTAATCCAGGCTATATTTGGACAAAAAAGATTGCATAAGCATAAAATCTGGTATTAATTAATAAAATCTAAAAATGTGGTTTGATAATAAGAGATTGGTTCAAAATTTTGTGAGCTCTTTATCAAATCTAGTAAAATAAGTGACTGAAATATATTAAAATATTTAATTAAATTTTAATATTGTATATTAAAACCTTTTTTGATGAAATAAAAAGCCGTGAGGTTTGCTGTATGTTAATTAATTATTTTTTCCTAAGCAATTCATACATGTCTACAGTCCCTGAGAGGGGATAGGAAGGATTTTGGAAAATAATAATGAGAGGGAGGGAATTATTGAACAAAAGGTCATAGTTTATCTCTTACTGAATATACTATTTTCACTTAAAATTCAAGCTAAAACTGACTAACTTTTCCAACCTCTCCAGGTTTATTTTTGATCACATCATCATCATCACCAAAATCTGATAATAAATCATCTTTGACTTCTTTTCTTTCCTTGTCTAGTCACTTACTAAAACCTATGGATTTTTCCTTTATAATGTCTTTTGTATTTATTTCTTCTTCCCCTTTACTACTACCACTCCCCTTGTCTTAGATTTCTTTCATACCTGAATTATTAGTTTCCTCACTAGTTCCTTCTTTTGCCTTTCTTACATAATATCCTTTTGCTACTACTAGATAATTTTCCTAAATCATCAATATCAGCATGTCACTCTACCTTTAGAATTAATAAGATCCAGGTAGTGCAACGGAGAGGGCATTGACATTGAAGTCAGGAGGACCTGAATTCAAATTTAGTCTTCAACACTTACTTACTAGCTGTGTGACCCCAACTGCTTCCACAAAAAGTACTTTATAAGATTTCTCTATTATTTATTGCTTCCTTATGAAAATGAGGCATGAAAACAATAACAATTGTTTATTCAATTAAATTCAAACTATTCAGTCCAACATTTAAGGTTTTTCCTAATTACCCCCAACTAATTCAAATTTAATGATTTCTACTCCCCAGTGAACCTTCACTGCTCAAAGTTGGACTAGTCTTCCAATTGTTCAAAAAAATTATAAACATTTCTACCTACACTCACCTTTAGTCATGCTTTTTTCTCCCACCTGAAGTATCTTCTCCCCTTCCTTTTAAAAAATATTATTTAAGGCAATGGGGTTAAGTGACTTAACCAAGGTCACAGAGCTAGGTAATTATTAAGTGTCTGTGGCCAAATTTGAACTCAGGTACTCCTGATTCTAGGGCCAGTGCTCCCAATTTACTACTTTTCTTTTGATTTTGATTACATTGGTTTTACCTGTGCAAAACCTTTTTAATTTAATGTAATTGAAATCATCTAATTGGTTTTTAGTGATGTTCTCCAACTCTTCCTTAGTCATAAACTGTTCCCCTTTCCATAGATCTGACAGGTAGACTAGTCCTTGATCTTCTAATTTGCTTATAGTATTGTTTTTTATGTCTATGTCCAATAACCATTTGGATCTTATCTTGGTAAAGGGTGTGAGGTGTTGGTCTAATCTAAGTTTCTTCCATACTAACTTCCAATTATCCCAGCAGTTTTTATCAGAGGGAGTTTTTATCCCGGTGGCCTGACTCTTTGGGTTTATCAAACAGCAGATTACTATAATCATCTCCTGCTTTTACACCTAGTCTATTCCACTGGTCCACCACTCTGTTTCTGAGCCAATACCAAACAGTTTTGATGACTGATGCTTTATAATATAATTTTACATCTGGTAGGGATAAGCCACCTTCTTTTGCACTTTTTTTTCATTAAGCTCCTGGCAATTCTTGACTTTTTATTTCTCCATATGAATTTACTTACAATTTTTTCTAACTCGTTAAAGTAATTTTTTGGAATTTTCATTGATAGGGCACTAAACAGATAGTTTAGTTTTGGTAGAATTGTCATTTTTATTATATTAGCTCTACCTATCCATGAGCACTTGATATTTGCCCAGTTATTTAAATCTAATTTAATTTGTGTGAGAAGTGTTTTATAATTGTTTTCAAAAAGATTCTGAGTCTGTCTTGGCAAATAGACTCCCAAATATTTTATATTTGAATGGGACTTCTCTTTCTAGCTCTTCCTGCTGTTTCTTGCTAGACATATATAGAAAAGTTGAGGATTTATGAGGGTTTATTTTATAACCTGCAACTTTGCTAAAATTGCTAATTGTTTCCAGTAGTTTTTTAGATGATTTTGCGGGATTCTCTAGGTAGACCATCATGTCATCTGCAAAGAGTGAGAGTTTTGTGTCTTCCTTCCCAATTCTAATTCCTTTAATTTCTTTTTCTTCTCTAATTGCTGATGCTAACATTTCTAATACAATATTGAATAGTAGTGGTGATAATGGGCACCCTTGTTTCACCCCTGATCTTATTGGGAATGCCTCTAGCCTCTCCCCATTGAATATAATGCTTGTTGATGGTTTCAGATAGATACTGCTAATTATTTTAAGGAACAGTCCATTTATTCTTACACTCTCTAGTGTTTTTAATAGGAATGGATGCTGTATTTTGTCAAAAGCTTTTTCAGCATCTATTGATATGATCATATGATTTCTGATAGGTTTGTTGTTGATATAATTGAGTATACTAACAGTTTTCCTAATATTGAACCAACCCTGCATTCCTGGAATAAATCCTACTTGATCATAATGTATGATAGTGATGACTTGTAATCATTTTGCTAAGATTTTATTTAGGATTTTTGCATTTATATTCATCAGGGAGATAGGTCTATAATTTTCTTTCTCTGTTTTAACTCTTCCTGGTTTAGCTAACAGTACCATATTGTTTTCATAGAAAGAGTTAGGCAGAGTTCCATCTTTCCCTATTTTTCCAAAGAGTTTATATAGGATTGGAACCAATTGTTCCTTAAATGTTTTGTAGAATTCACTTGTGAATCCATCAGGCCCTGGAGTTTTTTTTTTTATGGAGTTCAATAATGGCTTGTTGAATTGCTTTTACTGAGATAGGGTTGTTTAGGTATTTAATCTCTTCTTCATTTAACCTGGGCAATTTATATTTTTCTAAATATTCATCCATTTCACTTAGATTATCAAATGTATTGGCATAGAGTTGGGCAAAATAATTTCGAATTATTACTTATTTTCCTCCTCATTGGTGGTGAGTTCACCTTTTTCATTTATGATACTAGCAATTTGGTTTTCTTCTTTCTTTTTTTAAATCAAATTGACCAGAGGTTTATCAATTTTATTGGTTTTTTCATAATACCAACTTTTGGTTTTATTTATTAATTCAATTTTTTTCTTTCAATTTTATTAATTTCTCCTGTAATTTTTAGAATTTCTAATTTGGTACTTAATTGGGGATTTTTGATTTGTTCTTTCTCTAATTTTTTTAGTTGCATGTTTAGTTCTTTGATTTCCTCTTTCTCCAATTTATTCATATAAACATTTAGAGCTATAATATATCCCCTGAGAGTTGCTTTGAATGAATCCCATAAGTTTTGGTATGTTGTTTCATTATTATCATTATCTAGGATAAAATGGTTAATTCTTTCTATAATTTGTTTTTTGGTCCACTCATTTTTTAAAATGAGGTTATTCAGTTTCCAATTTGTTCTGGGTCTATATCTCCTTGGCCCAGTTTTGCATATGACTTTAATTGCATTGTGATCTGAGAAAGATGTATTCACTATTTCTGCCTTTCTGCAGTTGATCATTAGGTTTTTATGTCCTAGTACATGGTCAATTTTTGTACAAGTTCCATGTACTGCAGAGAAAAAGGTATATTCCTTTCTATCCCCATTCAGTTTCCTCCATAAGTCTACCATATCTAATTTTTCTAACAATCTATTTACCTCCCTAATTTCTTTCTTGTTTGTTTTATGATTCGATTTATCTAGATCTGATAGCGGGAGGTTGAGGTCTCCCACTAGTAGAGTTTTGCTGTCTATGTCTTCCTGTAATTCTTTCAGCTTCTCCTCTAAGATTTGGGTGCTGTCCCACTGGGTACATATATATTCAATATTGAAATGACTTTATTGTCTATGGTACCTTTTAGGAGGATAAAGTTCCCTTCCTTATCTCTTTTAACACCATTTTTGCTGCTGCTTTGTCTGAGATAAGGATTGCTACCCCTGCTTTTTTTACTTCAGCTGAAGCAAAATATATTTTGCTCCAGCCTTTTACCTTTACTTTATATGTATCTCTCTGCTTCATATGAGTTTCTTGTAAGGAGCATATTGTAGGATTCTGGTTTTTAATCCACTCTGCTATTTGCTTACATTTTAAGGGAGAGTTCATCCCATTCCCATTCAAGGTTATGATTCCTAATTCTTTATTGCCCTCTGTGCTATCTTCCCTCTGTTTGTATTTTATCCCTTTCCCCCCCTTTTATCCATATTCCCCCAGTCTTTTGTTTCTGAAAACCACCCCCTTCAGTGTGTTTGCCCTCCTATATCACACCCTCCCCTTTCTTTCCCCTTTCCCTTTTTCCCTTTTCCCTTCTCTTCCTTTTGTTATTTCCCCCACTCTCCTTCCCTTTCTCCATCCCCCCTCCCCTTTTCCCTTTTTAATACTTGAAAGGTTAGATGTTTTATAAGTTAACTGAGTATGTGTAGGTTGGCTCTAAGCCAAGTCTGATGAGAAGAAGATTCAGGTGTTTCTCCTCTGCTCCCTTCTTCCCCACTATTACCATAGGTTTTTTTGTAACTCTTAGTGTAATGAGATTTACCCCATTCAATCCCCTCCCTCCTCCCATCTCTTTCCTGTCCCCCCTTTTTAGGGAAGTAGTGTTTTTTTTTAGATCATTCTATCTAAGTCATAGAAAATTCTAAGTGTCTGTCCCTTTTAGTTCTGTATATTCTATTGAATAGAGTCAAAATTCCTGAGTGTTATTAGAGTCTTTCTCCCAAGTGGGGTTAAAGCCAGTTACCTCCCATTAGATAGTAGTCTCATGGATAGGTCATGAATGTCCATCATTTCTGGCTAGGTGTATTCTCTCTGTTAGAGTTACATTTCTCAAGGTTTATGAGAATCTTTTTTTTTTTTACCCCCATGCTGGGATATAGCCAGTTTCAACTTACTGGACTGCAATTTTTTTCTTTTACCACCCCCCTCTTTTTTTTTTTTTTTACCTTTTCATGTGTCTCTTGAACCTTCTGTTTGATTCCCAAATTTTCTGTTTAGCTCTGGTCTTTTCATCAGAAATTTTTGGAATTCTTCCATTTCGTTAAATGTCCATCTTTTTTTTCCCTGGAAGAGAAGGCTAAGCTTTGCAGGAAAGTAGATTCTTGGCTGCATTCCACACTCCCATGCTCTTCGAAATATCTCATTCCAGGCCCTTCGATCCCTTAAAGTTGATGCAGCCAGGTCCTGCGTGATCCTTACTATGGCTCCTTGATATTTAAATTGTTTCTTTCTGGCTGCTTGCAGGATTTTCTCTTTTATCTGATAGTTCTGCAGTTTGGCCACAACATTCCTTGGTGTTTTCATTTTAGGATCTTTTTCTGGTGGGGATCGATGTACTCTTTCAATAACTACTTTGCCCTCCGATTCCATGATATCAGGGCAATTTTCCATCACTAGATCCTGTAATATTAAGTCCAGGCTTTTTTTTTTCTCTTCAATGTTTTCAGGAAGTCCTATAATTTTCAGGTTGACCCTCCTCGATCTATTCTTGAGGTCAGTGGTTTTGTTGATGAGGTATTTTATATTTGCTTTTATTTGTTCTATTTTTTGATTTTGTTTAACTGACTCTTGCTGTCTCATGGAGTCATTAGTTTCTGTAGACTTCATTCTTTTTTGGGGGGAGGAGTTTTCTTCATTAACCCTTTGCAACTCCTTTTCTAATTGGTCAATTCTGCTTTTGAAAGAGCTTTCCATTTGACCAATTGAGGTTTTGAGAGAATTAATTTCTTTTTGCATTTGGCCATTTGAAGATCTGAGAGATTTGTTTTCTTGTTGCAAGGTATTAATTGTCTCCCCCAAATTTTCTAGTTGATTTTTAGACTCCTTCCTTACTTCTTCAAGGAAGTCTTTCTGTGCTGAAGACCAGATTGTATTCTCCTCAGAGGTTCCAGGTCTCTCTGAGTGAGTGTCTTTTCCTTCCAAGGATTTTTCTATGGATCCACCTTTGTGCTGACCCTTCCTCATTTTGGTGAGACCTGAGTTTTGGAGGGGCTGTTTGCAGGGGCATGGGATCACTAAAGGCTTTACTCACTGAGTGTGGTTTCTCTGGCTGGCCAGTAGGAGGTGCTGGTTGCTTTCTCTGGAGTGTCTGTGACCTTGGTTGAGGCCCTCTCCTTTTCCCTGAAGAGAGGAGTTGGAGGTATTGAATTCTTTTGCCTTCAATCAATGGTGGGCTTTACCCTGGCCTGAGGTCATTCCTCAGCTAGACTGGTTCTTCTGCTCACACACCTGGGCCTGAGGCAGAAGTAGTTTGCATTTGTTTGTTAGGGGAGAAGTCTGAGTTGTAATGGGACTCAAAGCAGAGCAGCCCAGGGATGGTGTCCACAGCTCCCCTGCTGCAGAATTCTCCCCCCAGCCCTGTCCGGGATCTCCAGGGGGACAGCTCCAACACCAGCTCCCCTGCTCCCCCACAGACTCATGCCCCCAGGGTCCAGCCCCACCTCTGATCCAGCAGGTCCAGCTTGGGCCCTCAGACTCCTGGTTCCAATTCAGCTGCTAGTCTGGTTGGTCGGGGCTGATCTTCCCTCTGGGCCCAGACTCACCCGCCCGAATTCAGCCACAACTCCTGCTGGAGACAAATCCCGAGGTAGATGTTCTTTCTTTTGGCTTTTCTTTCTGTTTTGTTTTTTTTTTTTTTTTGAGTCAGATTTCTTTTAAGAGGTTTTTTTCATGTGGTAGATGGGGAAGAGATCAGGAGACTTTAGAACTGTGCCTGTCTTCTCTCCGCCATCTTGGCTGGAAGTCCCAATTTTGCTTTTTAAAGCATTCTTCTCCTCCATAACTTTTTGAACTGTTTTATCCATTTGACCTAAGCTGGTTTTTAGCATGCTATTTTCTTCAGCATTTTTTTTGGATTTCCTTGACTAAGCTGCTGACTTCATTTTCATGTTTTTCCTGCATCTCTCTCCTTTCTTTTCCCAGTTTTTCTTCTAACTCCCTTATTTGATTTTCAAAGTCTTTTTGGAGCTCTGTCATAGCCTTAGCCCAATTTCTGTTTTTCTTGTAGTCTTTAGATGCAGCAGCTTGTGCTTCCTCATCTTCAGACTGAGTATTTTGATCTTTCTTGGGCTCATTTGCAAAATATTTCTCAATGGTGTTCCTCTTTGTTCTCTGCTTGCTCATTTTTCCAGCCTGAGTCTGTTTTGGGGGTGCTTCCTGAACTTTTGGGACACTCCCACAAGGGTCTCAGTGTGTGAGTCTCTGTCCTCCCTCCTGGTCTGTGAATGACCATATGCGCGTGGGGGGGGGGGGGCTGCTGTTCTTTGGGGGGGGGGCCTAGACTGTGATTAGGATCTGAATGTGGTCAGATCCCCAGAGTCCTGTTCCAGGGGCAGAAGACAGAGCTCTGCAGTCTCTCTCTTCACTCCCTTCCCTTGGCTCACTGGGCTCATGCCCTGGGGGCTCCTGCTTAATGGCTCTGCCTGCTTCTGTTTCCTGGTCTGCCTTGGCTATGCTGCTGCTCACTAATTGCTGTGTGCCCTGATGGTTGGGCTCCACATGCTCTGGCAGAGGTCCCCTGCTGTTCTCCCCAATTTGTGCTTGGTGCTCCCTGGGGTGTAGCTCAGGAGACTCCCCCGCTGCTGTGAGCCACGGCTCCCAGTACACTGGGGCTGCCTCTGGGAGGCGTAAGTTCTTTGGCTCTGGTGGGCCACACCTCTGGCGGGCTGCCCCTCCAACCCGGAGAGCAGAGCTTTTCTGCTCTTTTCCAGGTTACCTTGAGTAGAACTGCCTCACTAGGTCCCTCTGTGAGTTCTGTCTCTCGAAAGTTTAGAGTCCTTAGTTTATGAGTTTTATGAGAGAGCGCCTAAGACAAGATCCCTTTTTGTCGCCATCTTGGCTCCGCCCCCCCTCTCTGATGATGATTTTATAAAGAACATTTATAGAATGCTTGATAGTCACAAAGTATCTTCATATTCACTATCTCATTTGTTTTTCACCTTTGAAATAGGTAGGATAGGGGTGGCTAGGTGGCGTAGTGGATAAAGCACCGGCCTTGGAGGCAGTAGTACCTGGGTTCAAGTCTGGACTCAGACACTTAATAATTACTTAGCTGTGTGGCCTTGGGCAAGCCACTTAACCCCATTTGCCTTGCAAAAAAAAAACCTAAAAAAAAGAAATAGGTAGGATAATCATCATTAGCCCTTTCTTTCATAGGAGATAGGGGAAATTAGATGGATAGACTCAGACAGACTCATCTTCCTGAGTTCAAATATGGCCTTAGCTGTTTACTAGCTGGTTAGGTCACATAAAGTATTTTGCTTCAGTTTCCTTATCTGCAAAATAAAATGGAGAAGGAAATGAAAAAACAGTTTAGTATCTTTGCCAAGAAAATTCTGAATAGGGTCATGATGAGTCAGACCAGACTGAAACAACTGAACATATATGAGAACATGGAGGAGCTTCAGAGAGTTCTAATTATCCTGATCTTACCCAAGATTACAGTCAGTAAGAGGGCAGAGGTAGGACAAGAACCCAGATCTTCAATTATAAGTGTTGTGTTCCCTTAGTTGCTAAACACATGAACCTTGCCTCCCTCTGCCTTAGTGCAATATCCATAAGGGAAGTAGTGATATCTGTACTGCAGAATATACAGTAAATTGCTAATAGATGACATTGTTCAATTATTTGAAAGGAGGGTTTACATTAAATGACTTGCATTCCCTTCTAGGAGCACTCTGAGTGAGGAAACATTGAGTTTTGAGTGAGGAACATTGCTTTTCCTTCTCCTCTTCCACCACAAGGCTATACTCTCCTAACCTCTCCCCTCTCAAATGCTGAGGCATTGAGGAGCCAGATAATATCACCCATCTGATGACTGACACAAGGAACCATTTAATTCAATTTCTCTTCTTTACCATCTCCTTTCCTTCCTATCAGGAGCACATAGGATCAGAGGAGTTGTTATTTTTAAATATAAATATTTTATTTATTTGTTTATACAACTACATGCAATGATAGTTTGTAACTAATTTTTTTTGGCAGAGTTTTGAATTTTACAATTTTTGGCTCTCCCTCCCCTCCCTCCCTCCCTCCCCTCTGACTGAAAGCAAAATGATATAAGCTCTTTATTTATAACCATGCTAAACATTGATATTGAACATGTGAGAGAAGAATCAGAAAGTGACATAAAACATAAAACAACTTTTAAAAACTGAAGATAATAAACTTTCATCTTCATTTAAACACCATAGTTTAGGAGTTGTTTTTTTTTTTTCTGTTTGTTTTTATTTTTGTTCTTTATTTTCAAAGTGGCACAATGACATCATGGAGCGATACCTTTTCTGAATTGGATTTAAATGAAGCAGAAATGCAGTCATCAGTTTCACTCTTCCTTCCAGAGTCATTGAAATCCAGTAACAAGACATAAGTTAAGATAATTGGCAATGACCCTAGGATGCAGTGGATGACTTGGTGTCTTTGATTATTGACCAAGCTCTAAGAATTTCATAGGGCCTGCTTTAGTTGCCTTCATGGCCATTGAAACAAATTGTTCTCATCTACTCATTTTGTCAGGGAGATCTTCATACACCTGGGGTAGCTTAGAGGTCATAGTCTATTACCCTCATGTTACATATAAAGAAACTGAATCTAGTAAGTCATACATCTATTCTTTTCTTTTTTTTTTTTAGGTTTTTTTTTGGCAAGGCAAATGGGGTTAAGTGGCTTGCCCAAGGCCACACAGCTAGGTAATTATTAAGTGTCTGAGATTGGATTTGAACCCAGGTACGCCTGACTCCAAGGCCAGTGCTTTATCCACTACACCACCTAGCCACCCCACCAGTACAAATTTTTTATTAACCCTTCTATCTTTTTCAACTCTTACCAAATTACACTTAGTACCATTTTTCTTATTTATATTCTTCATTTCTCCACTCTGAAGGAGTAAAAACATATTTTATTGATGTCTTTATGTTATAATAAGTTCTTTAAAAAAAAGACAAACTCTTCCCTTCTCCCCCTTTGCCCATTCCCTTGAATCTTTTCCTTGTAATAAAAAAATGCTCTATCCTATATTTATGAACCAAAACTTGTCTCTGATAAAGTTGATAAGTATTAGCATAATCTACTTGAATCAGGAGAAGAAAAGCCAAACATCTATTTTGAAGTAGAATTAGTCAGATTAAAGAGCCAATGATCTTTTTATTATTATTTTATTATTTTCATTGCCTTTTAAAGTTTGAAAACACTCAAGATAACCTTCAAAATCTTTATAAAAGTCTCCTAGATCTTTAATTAAATCTCTTTTTGAAATGAATAGTCAAGACCCCCATAAAGCTTCTCAAATCTCTTTCTTATTCAATATTATTGTGTTTTTGTTTTAGTTACTGAGTTGCAAAAATAGTTGTTAATATTATTCATTGCAAATGACCTACATTTTGGCTCCATTATGTGGCCTAGCCCTGGAACCTAACTATCATTTTCTAATTATCTTCCATATTGTTTCTATGGAAAATGTTTTCCAGGTGCTAAACAATCAACCTCCAAGCTTAGATAAGATCAGATGCACTTATGGTGGTATGGACATAGACCAACTAACTCAAAAAATTAGTTTTTGGAATATAGCCCATTTATAATTTGAGGCCACTGTTTATTGAAGATTTGTAAATTCAGGTACATAGTGGGACTGATGTAGGTCAAAGATGCTATTAATTAGAATGTAGTAGTCATTTATTTGTTTAATTTGACCCTGGGTCATCCTGCAGTTTCTGAACCCTTTAAAACATTTGAAACAACAATGCACAATGTTAAAAAATCTCCAACTCTATAATTAATAGGAAGGATATACTTATTCTAGTTGCTCAGATTTAGACCTTCTGCTGTTGGAGAGAAGAGAGAGGTTGAAAGGCAGCATAGTCACATCCCAAATCCCTAAAGAATGGAGTTGAAAGCAAAAGTGTGGCATGGGGTGGAGATAAAAAATCACAGCATTTCAGATGACACTTCTCTATAAGCAAATATGTAAAGTATATTGTTCTCTGGACCCATTATCTCAGAGCTAGACCACTCATCTTCTTCAAAGATTTGCAGTGGGTGTCCTGAGGGGTTTGGTGGTGGGATGGGTTTGAACTTATGTTTCTCCTACTGGTAGTCACTGATGACTAGGCTATATAATTCCATTTAAAAACAATACCAATTAACTCTTACAAAAAGATAGTTAATTTGATGATAGCAATAATAAAAGAACAAAAGAATTCTTCCAACCCCTGAGAGCACACTTTCCTTATCCTACCTTAGATCTCTGAAGAAAGTGGGTTCAGATTTAGTTCAATTCTTATATAGAATTGATTTTGCTAAGTTCAAGAGGACCAGCAACAACACAGGATGATATCTGGACTCCATATGAATTGGATTTAAGTGAGGTAGAGTTGCACAAAGTCATCAACTTTACTATCTTGTCTAGAGTCATTGAAATCCAATGGCAAGACAAAAGTCAGGATGACTGTCAATGGCCTGGATGCAGTTGATGACCTTAGTGTCTGTGGTGCCTGACCAAGCTCAAAGCACTCCACAGCACCAATTTTAACCACCTTCATGGCCACTGGAAAAATTGTTCTCACCTTCCTATATGTGTTCAGATATGACATAACTGCTGGATGAGTTTTCATCTCATATATCACTGGTGTGGATCCCAAAGGTCTTTTCTTGCTCCTCAGGACAATGATGTCAAGCTGTTTCCAAAACCTAGACTCTGGGACTAGGACATCTGGAAGTCCCCTCTTTTGACCTTTCAAAATTCAAAGGATCATAGTCTCCAATCCCTTCATCTAAAATGGAAGAGAGGCAGCATAAGACCTTTTTAATCAGACCAAATCAGCCTCAGAGAGAAGTCTCAAAGTCTTAGCAGCATTATCTCTTACAAGATTCCATCAGGGAAGGAGTCAAAGCAAGAAAGTATAACCGGAGGAAAATGTTCAAAGTCTAGTTTGCTGGTGAATTTTGAAGGCACTCCCAGTTCTGAACATGGAGCCAATCAAAAAAGTCTTTTAACCTTGTAGAGTTAGCAGAACCAATTACAGAATATTTATTCATTTTTCCAAATCTTTTCTGCAATTCTTCCAGAAACTGACTATCCATATTCCTCAACATGGGTATTCAAATTAGAGGTGTTCTTCAAGTATACTAGTCCCTCAATACTTTAAAATTCCAAATAGACCCTAAGAAGCATGGATAGATGTACATAATCAGCCCTTACCATGGAAACAAACAAACAAAACCACCTTGACTCCTGAGTCCTCATTGCTCAGAGTCTTTAGGGAGAAGAGAGCAGCAGAAGACTATAGTTAGATCAGAAGAAGATTCTCCAAGGATTCATTGCTTCATTTTACAGCACATCTCCATGGCACTGGAGCTTCATAGATGATCCCTTTGCTAATATTGCTAATGGGGACAATAAGGTCATATGCTGAGAAGAGTATTTTGTTTTTGTCAGGTCATGTATGCTTTAAGTTAGAAGAATAAAATTTTTGCCTTTGAAAACATTTTATTGCTCAAAAGTTGAATGAATCTCTGGACAATGGTAAGGATTACAGCTAATACGACCTTTAGCACCTTGTCATTACTTTTTTCTCATCAAAATAATAATCATCAACAAATATGAACATTTAAGTAATTTTGTTGTTGTCCAGTCATTTAAATTGTATCTGACTCTTTGTGATCCCGTTTGGTGTTTTCTTGGCTAAGATATTGGAGTAGTTTGTCATTTCCTTCTCCAGTTCATTTTACAGATGAGGAACTGAGGCAAATGGATTGTGTCTTGCCCAGAGTCACAGGTCATCCCGACTCCAGGTCTTGTGTTCTATCCATTGTGTCATCTAGTTGCTTCCCCAAAAAATTATTAAGTATTTGTTGATATTTAGTCATGTTTGACTTTTTGTGATTCTATTGGGGTTTTCTTGGCAATGATAATGGAGTAGTTTGCTATTTCCTTCTCCAGTTCATTTTACTGATGAGGAACTGAGGCAAATTGGGTCACAGAACTAGTAAGTGTCTAAGGCTGATTTTAAATTTATGAAGATGAATCTTCCTGACTCAATGCTCAGCACTCTGTCCATGTACTAGAATGCAAGTAACAAAAAGGAGTTGTATATGAAACTGTGAACTTTGTTTAAATTTAGCTTGATTTTTTAATTGTATGTTGAATCTAAACTGGTCCTAAAAAGAGTAGATTGAGTACTGTCTCTGGCCTTACTTACTAGCTATGTGATCTTAACCCTATTTGCCTCAGTTCCTCATCAGTAAAATGAGCTGGAGAAGGAAATGGCAAACTACTCCAGTATCTTTGCCAAGAAAAACATAAATGGGGATGAGAAGAGTCAGATATGACTGAAACGACTGAACAATAACATAAAAATATTACTCTGTGTCCTCTTTTGAATTTTCTTCTGTGTATTTTGTTATGCTTTCATGTTCTTTTCCCCCTTTTTTTCTCCCTTGCCCATTTATCACTACCTACAAAGTAGATGGTGCAATGGGTTGAGGCCTGGATCTGTACTAAGAAAGACCTATATTCAAATCCAACGTCACTTACTGACTGTGCAACCTTAGACAAGTCACTTAACCTCAGTTTCTTCATCTGTAAAATAGGGTTAATTACAGCACCTATCTCCCAGAGTTATTGTGAGGATCATAATTACAAAATACTTAGCACAGGGTCTGTCACATAGTAAGAGCTATGAAAATGTTAACCATTATTATTATTATTATTATTATTATTATTATTATTATCCCTATTTAAAGCTTTTCTTGTAGGAGAAAAATATAGTTAAGAAAAACAAATCAACACCCTATTCATAATTGAGAATGCCTGTCTCATTCTGAATGTCTCTAGTCTTATCATCTCTCTTGCTAGAGTTGGGGAGCAAGTATGAACTTTCTGAGCCCTTTATAGATTCAAATGAGCCCTTGTACCATCCCATGGGACAGTCCAGTTACATCATCTCTGGATGATGGTTGAGAAATGGTGCACTTTAAAGGTTCATGTCACTATTGGTGAAGCCATGGGTCACTGTCTAAACTGAAGCTATCACAAGCTGGAAGCAGGGTTTGTGCCTTTGCATTAGGCCTACTTTAGGAAGAGGTATGCATGTCTAGTTGAAAAATGCATTAGACAAGATTCAGAAGACAAACGTTCAAATCCCAGTTCAGCCACTAGTTGTTTAATCTTGAGAAAGTCATCTGATCTCTTAGAGTCTCCAGCTTCTTCATCTGTAAAATGGTTATCATTATAACATCTATAAAATGGATTTCATTATAGCAACAGGAAAGTTGTTTGTAAACTGGAAATTGATAAATGAACTTGAATTGTTGGTTCTGGAAAGCATGGTAAAGATGGGGGAAATGCTAACTCTGGAGACAGAGAAGCTGGGTTCAGATGCCAGGCCTGCCATTTTTGTCTTTTATAACCTTGGGAAGTTTTATAACTTTTCTAGACCTCAGTTTCTTAAATAGTAAAATGAACATTTTTAATGGATGACCTGTCTGATGCATTTCTACATTTTTATTTTTATCCTTCTTTCAACTCTATACCCCATTAGGAGTATGGGGATGATATTCCTCCATGATTAGTTATCTAATAGTCCCCCAAGGAGAGAATCCTCCTTGCTTCTCCTAATCCAGGAGAATAAACAATATTCTAGTCAAGTCAGAATTCATAGGGTAACTAAATCCAAGCTCAGATGAGTATTAGGAGAAGATGGTAGCAATAGTCCAAGGCCAGGATGATTAATACCGAGTACGTCAGGATAATGCATAACCAAAAGGAGCACAGTCACCAGCAAAATAATGGTGTATAACTCCTCCAAACAATATAATATTATATTATGACAGCCATGCATTAATCATGTCTCTTGCTTTCTCTGTTGTATTATTCTGGTCCTGTTCAGTTAACATAAAAAGAAACTCTGTGTGTGTGTGTGTGTGTGTGTGTGTGTGTGTGTGGCATAAGTGATATCACAATTATGGGGAAAAGATTCATTTCTTCAAAGAAATTAGAGACTATGGGTATGGGCTACTGAATATAATGTCAGAGTTTTTGATATGTTGATTAATTTTGCTGAACTGTTTTTTTTACTCTTTTTTTACTACTCTTTGGAAGGGAGAGGAGGAAGAGATAAATTAGGAAATATAAGTGATGTGAAAACAAAAGATTTCAATGAAAATTTAATTTAAAAAAGAATGAAGGAGATGTTTTTTCTAATTTCTCCCTCAGAAATGACTCCCCTCTAGGGGTAATCTTGTGGATTTGGCATCATTCAGGGATCAGAAAATCAGGGCAATAAGTTTTATACTATATACTTGGTTAAACTATAGAACCTTATAGGAGTCTTATAAAGCACTTGTGCATTTAGAGATTTTGTTTATGTTTTCTTGGTCTTCTAATCTTTGTTACAAGAGTAGGGAAGGAGAGGGGCATATTTGGAAATAAATGTGATGTAAAAACAAATTACATCAATAGAAGTTAAAAAGAAATCAGATATGATTACCTAAAGCATCATGCCAGTTAATTAAATCACCATGATCCCTGCCACCAGTGTCTTTATTGCAATGTATAGAAAGTCAGGACATTATAGTAAAAAAAGACACTGAACATTATAGCAGAAAGACATTCTCACTGTATACTTTGTTAGAAATAAACAAACAATAGTGTGTGGGAGAGGGACAGGAACTGCAATTTCATCAATATAGAGAACTATCAAATGAGGAAATTCCTTTATCGATGCAGTTATATAGATCCTTCTTTACAATTTATAGTCTTAGAGACTTAACCTTGCTGGGTTTTTTTGTCCATTTCTGAAAAGGACCATTGTCATCATGGGGTGATGTCTCAACTTGTGTGTGATATATATTGTGTGTGAGATATATTTTCAGAAAGCTATCAACCTCACTCTTTCTTCCAGAGTAATTAAAATCCAGTGGGAAGCCAAAAGTCAAGATGACTGGAGATGACCTGGGATGGAGTAGATGACTTTGGCATTTTCTATATCTGACCAAGCTCTAAGTGTTCCATAGTGCTTACTTCAGTTGCCTTCATAGTCTTTGTCACAACTTGCTCTCATTTACTCATTCCACTGGGGAAAGTCTTCACATGCTTGGAGTAGACATCCCCCTAAATCACTGCCACATTTGAGACCTGTTGGTTTCTCTCAACCTGGTGTAATCCATCTATGAAGATAGTTTTACTGTGTGTGTCCATTAGGCATAAGAGGTTTTTGTTATTACAGTTGAGAGTTAAGTGACAGATGGACACCAAAAGTGTTATTGACTTAACCACCATTATTTTGGGTCCTTCACCCCTTTCCAAAGTCCCATCTTTTCACCTACGACATCAAGTCAAAGAGATTGGCAGATGGAAGACTTCTTTTTTATAAGATGTAGCATACTGGTTCCTTTCTTCCAACAAGGAGTGGGAAGGTTCCCTAAGGGAGTACTCAGGGTTTATCACAGTCACTCTAAAGCACCAGAAAGTTCTTTCAGGGTTGAGGCACTGTAAAAGTAGTCAGAAGGATCAGCATCCCTAAAGTCCAAGCAATGTGTCACCTTGACTTTTGAGCCCCCTGGAAGTTTTCAGGGAGTACTTTGGGAGCATGCTCCTGGGAGAGCTTCTATAATATAAGGTCATCCCACCTTACTACTAATAACACTGTCAAGATAAGAGAGTGGAGAGAGTGGAGAGAGAGAGAGGGAGAGAGAGAGACTGACTGGGTAATCTGGCATACTCTGTTCTTGGCTTACTTTTTTTTATGGGTTACTGGTCATTCCTTAATAATATGTATCAAGATTTTGTCAAGGTTGGCTTATTTTTAATTTTTTTTATAATTTATTTAAGGCAATGGGGTTAAATGGTTGCTTAAGGCCACACAGCTAGATAATTATTAAGTGTCTGAGTTCGGATTTGAACTCAGGTCTTCCTGATTCTGGGTCCAGTGCTCTATCCACTGCACCAACTAGCTGCCCCCAATTGGCTTATTTTTCACTTAATGCTAACAGGTTCTGCTCTTCTCAGTTTTGAGAACATGTGCAAAGTAATACCAGAAGAATATTGATGGAAAACACTTCCAGACTGAAAATCGCTGCCTTGAAACACATCCCTCTCTCTTCCACTTCCTTGCATGTCTCTACTGTGAAAGTCAGACTGGAAATAAATATGGAGCTGGGAAACAGCAAAAAAACTGGAAGGCATTTCAGAAAGCTTTATAGTTCCCCCTCAGATCTGACTTCTAGCACTTCTTATCTCAAATAAAATCTCCCCTTTTTTGGTCTTGAAAAGGTTGACTCCTTCCAGAAGCAAACAGCTGGAATCTTCCTGACAGTGAAAGGGTGAAGTTTTCCCAGAACTGCCAGAGTTCAAATACAACAGAGCCCTAAATCTGGCAATATAGGTGTAGGGAGAGTCTGTACATCTAATGGATGAATACTCTATTGTAAAACTTTCACTTTTCTTTTTCTGTGAGAAAATTGAATCTCATACATATAAAATTATTTGTTTAAAGTCTCACACTTTTTATATAAGGACATCATATATTAGAGATGATAAAAATGGGATAATTTAAAGAAATGGCATATCTTAAAGGTCCATTCACTCTGCTAGGAGAACCACCAATCTTAGGGAATTGTTCTCCTACTGTAAAATGGGGATGATTGTACCTATCTCAAATGAGATAATATTTTTGAAGTGGTTAGCACAGTGCCAGATACAAAGTAGGTTCTTTATGGATGTTCCCCTCTTACTTATATCTGGTCCCATAGGTAGTAACATTTGTAAAATTCTCATTGATTTATATACACATTCTTTTAAGATGTAAAAGACTGACCAAATCAACATCCCAGAAATCAATATAAACATTTTGTTAACTCAAGCATGATTTTTTTGTTAAATATAAGAACAAATATTTAAGTGAGGATGTAAATCAAAGACACAGACATTTATGGTATAACAGATAGAGTACCCTTAGAGCCATAAAGATCTGTCCTTCATGTTCTGCCTCTAATACATACTGGTTACTTAGTATCTTTAAATGTCTGAGCTTTAGACCTTGTGTCACTTAGCTACCTCTTCTTTGTCATCCATCCATTCATCTATCTATCTGTCTGTCTGTCTGTCTGTCTGTCCATCCATCCATCTATCTGTCCCCACTATTAGACTTGCCCAAGCCAGTATCAAGTGTCTGAGATGATATGAACTCAGGTCCTCTTGACTCCAGGGCTGGTGCTGTAGCCACTATGCCTCCTACCTGCCCCCAATAAGAACATATCTTAAGAAATATCGTGTTGGATGGTAGATCTTGGTAATTCATTTAGTTCATTGCTAAATTTTCTTAAAAATCAACTAGAATAGGTTCAAATCCGGTCTCAGACACTTAATAATTACCTAGCTGTGTGGCCTTGGGCAAGCCACTTAACCCCATTGCCTTGCAAAAACCTAAAAAAAATGAACTAGAATAACATTTTTAATAAGAGATGTAGCCAAAATCATTATCATTAGAAGACTTAATTAAAATGTTATAGAAATATCATTATCATTTGGGAATTGTTATTTATTGTTATTGTTTATAAAGCAAATATAAATCACAAATATTATAATTAAGAAGTTATTTTTTAAAACAATAAATATAATATAAATATATAAATAAATAAATATAAAAAATAAAATAATTTTTTCAAAAAGGAAAAAAAATCACCATTTCTGGAATGTCTATCAATATTTCATGAATACAAACCCTTTCTGAATTAGTCAATTCTTCTACTTAGAAAGATTTATAGGATCATGAAGCATCAGATCGTCTAAGAAGTATCTGATATACAGGGCAGCTAGGTGGTGCAGTGGATAGAGCACTGACCCTGGAGTTAGGAGGAACTGAGTTCAAATCCAACCTCAGACACATAATAATTGCCTAGCTGTGTGGTCTTGGACAAGCCACTTAACCCCACTGCCTTGCAAAAAAACTTAAAAAAAAAAGTACTGACATATATTTTACACCATACATATTCCCTTAACTAACTCCATGCTTCCCAAATTTGCTTCTCAACTGAAATCCTTATCTTCAATCAGAAGTGATTAAAAAAAACCAAGACCTGTGATGCTAAGTTTCTTTAACTAAACTTAATAGTACATAATGCTGCAGAAACTGGCAGAGGTTATTGGATTTGACAGCTCTTGGAAAGTAATCTGTCATGTTCCAGATACATGCCCAGAAAGATAATGGACCTTTAAATTGCTCAATCTTGCATGTTTAGAGTTATTTCTGATTGGTTCCAGGAACATCAGTCACCAGTGAACCTATTAAAGAATGGAAAAAGAGACCTTCAAAATATGAAGGGGCCAAAAATCACATGCCACCAAGTCCCTGGGTCTTCATGCAACAACTCTGGCAACCTGGGCAAACCACTCTCAAACTGTTCTTCAAATTTTCCTGTGTACCCTGTCTCATACTGGTCAGTTTCTGCAAAGAAAATACATAATTGTTGCCTCCAGTTTCTGTGGTCAAGTTGACTGGTTGCCCCAGCATGAAAGCTGTGCCTTCCTGGAGGTGACTAGTTTTTCCACTTCATGAAGTTCAGTGAAAGGTGCTACAAGAAGTTGCTGGATGAGGTTCTGTCCTGAAATGCCCTAGAACCTTAAGCCTAGAGATTTGCCAGGGTTCCATCCTTTGATGTTCAAATTCATGTATTTTTAAAATAAACATATTTGTTATTAATAAAGTTCTGTGTATGATTTCAAAATGAATGACACTGTTATTTAAGAAAGTTTTTTTTAGTATATTCCATTGTTACTTTAAAATCCTATTCCTCTTAAGGACTGATCTGGTTTGCTTTGGACAATAACAAAAGCTTAGAATTTAGTCAAAAAATATGAAAAAATAAGTCTCATATTAATAATTATAAGACTATATACATTAAATTATTATACAAAATGAAAAGTCATATTCTTAGTAATAAAATTATCAATGAAATGGAATATAAAGTGAATTCTTTTTGGGGGGGGTTTGCAAGGCATGGGGCTAAGTGACTTGCCCAAGGTCACACAGTTAGGTAATTATTAAGTGTCTGAGTCTGGATTTGAATTTAGGTCCTCCTAATTCCAGGGCCAGTACTCTATCTACTATACCATCTAGCTGCTGCAAGCAAATTCTTAATTATAAAGAATGTCAAAGTATAAAGGATATTAAGGATGCTCTCATTTGTACCATTAGCATGAAATGATGTGAGGAAATAATCATACTGCCAGTTCTTGAGTGGGAAGGTAGTGAGGGTAGAAATCTTCAGTTTCTCAAATGCAGGGGCACTGACCAAATCAATACAGTGAATACTTCATCATTAGAATTAAATTCTTGAGGGGCAGCTAGGTGGCACAGTGGATAGAGCACCGGCCCTGGAGTCAGTAGTACCTGAGTTCAAATTCGACCTCAGATAATTAATAGCTGTGTGACCTTAGGCAAGCCACTTAACTCCATTGCCTTGCAAAAAAAAAAAAGAATTAAATTTTTGGATTTAAATAGTAAGTTCATTTGACATCAGGGTTGAAAAATACAATTTGTTTGGTCTCTTGATATGTCAGAGCTCGCTGCCAATCACTTTCTCCCTCTGCTTTACTTGTCAAAGTATTAGAAGTTGGAAAAGGTATAACTGGTACTGGATATTTTTTCATAAATACTCATTCTGAGGCTTGAGACAAAAATCTGGAATCAAACTTCAGTCTCATTTGCATCTTGAATGCACATGTACTGTCTTGTATTTGACCTCCTTTGGTATTTAAGGATTTAAGCTAGACATCTTAATGCTAGATTAGAGTAAAACTTTAAGAAACAGAATGTTGTACTAGAGTAAGAAATCCAGGATTCACAAGAAAATAATCCAACAAAAGAAAGGGAGTAAGAGAACAGGTTTAAACATAAAGCAATGAGATTTTAGAGAATTAAGACTTTATTAGCTATATTGTTATTGCACTTAACTCTAAAATTCAGTAACAGTTTTCTACTCAAAAGTATTGTCAAATATTCAAAGATTTATAAAATAAAAATCATTCCTGAGAATTATATAAAAAATACAAATGGAATTGAGATAATATGCTTAAAGTATTTTGAAAACCTAAAAGAGCTTTGTAAATGTTAATGATAATTATTATTATTATTGTCAGTATGGGGAACTCCTGATGTGGAAACTCCCTTCACCAATTCAGATAGGCAGTTTACTTGGAATTTATATTGTCCTAGAGAACTAGTAGCTTTCACAAGTAGGTCTTGAACTGAGTTCATTCTCAGTTTCAGACTGGCCCTCCATCCATCTATTAACCCAGTCATTAGGCTATATCATTGATTGTCTGGCAAAATTAATAAAGTAAATGAGTGAACTATTCTGTCTGTCTAAGAGTATTTCCTCCAGCTGGGTTGGTATCTTTCCAGTGAGGATCCCTAGAGATGCTTCTTGGTCTTGGTCAGCTTTGCATGACCCACTTCCTTCCACCTGCAAATCCCTAGCTGAGTTATTGGCTGACATTTCTCTTTGGAAACCCTTCTACCATGCTGCCTTTTATCTTGAGTCCCACTTACCCAAACTTCCAGTAGGAGGAAATAGTTTTCTAACTTCTGCCTTAATCTATTGTTCTAAAAGTCTCTAAAATAAGTGCAAAACATTTTTTAAAAGTTTTCTAAAGGTATATACTGCTAATAGTTGTAAGTAAATTGAAAGGAGGGTGTTTTTTTTAACAAGTACAAAATGATAAAAATGACATTATGAGTTTAGAAGTAGATTGTGGGATCATGTAGAACTGAGAAGGAACTTAGAATCTATCTAGTCTCACTCCTCTCAGTTTATTTGTAAAACTGAGTCCCAGGGAGAAAGAGTTTCCAAAGCCTGTGGGAAATCTAGTTGGAAATGTCTAACAAATAGCTGAATACATAGGACCATAGCTTAGGAGAGAGGTTAGAGTGCCATATAGATCTAGGAATCCTCAGCATGGAGATGATAGAGTCAGGATTTAAGAAGAGATGATGAAATCATTAAAAATGGCAGAGTAGAAAGAAAGCCCAAGGCAGAACATAGAAGCACATTCCAGTTGAAGAGGAGGTGACTCCAGGACACAATACCCAAAAGAAAGTTCCAGGGAACCCCAGGAAGCTTTGATTAGGGGTGGAGTATGGATGATGACTCAACAAAGAAGCTTGAAAAGCAGGTGTCACATAGGCTGGAAGCAAAACAAGGATAGAGTTCAGATGCTGAGAGAAAAAGAGACTATTTTAGAAAAGGGGCTTGGTAAAAAATGTCAGAGCAGTCCATATGAAGACTAGAAAGAAAAGGCATTCAGGTGGACCAATTAAAGAGATTTTTGGTAAAGTTGGAAAGGGCAATTACAGATACATGAAGGAAAAGGGGTTGAGAAATGAGTAGGAGAAGTGGCATCAAATTTGGATTACTTTTTCTAGGAGTTTGACTTCAAAAGGGACAAGAGATTTAGGTTTATAGTTTAATTTAGATCTATAGTCTTCACTCACACCTTCTTTTAAATGTTGTATCCTGGAATCAGCTTCTCTCTCTCTTTTTTTTTTTAGGGTTTTTTTTTGTAAGGCAAACGGGGTTAAGTGGCTTGCCCAAGGCCACACAGCTAGGTAATTATTAAGTGTCTGAGACTGGATTTGAACCCAGGTACAGCTTTATCTACTAGGCCACCTAGCCACCCCTCGGAATCAGCTTCCCTTAAACCTGATTTTTGGATTGGGCTTTCAAAAGAGTTCATCTGGACTGGATTTGGTTGGGGTCTGCTAGGGATCTGGGACTCTTCTTGAATTTATTTTCTAGTTCTTTCTCTCTCTGGGAGTGGGGCATTTGCTTAAAAAAAGGAAATTCCCTATTTTGTCCCAAAGATTCCTCCCTTGTTCTGTTATGTAATTGACCTTGCAGCTGCCTTCTTGTCCTCCCTAGAGGTTTTGATGGCCCTGGCCCCCTACATTTGCACCCATTCCTTTTAGTCTGTTCTCTTAATATAGATACTTCTTGACTTGACTCTATCTAATCATTGTTAGATCCATTTATCCAGTTCTAATCTCTCTTAATTTCCAGAGTCACATATCTATTTTTAAACTGGATATCTCAAACTGGATATCTTATCTTAAACTCAATATATCCCAAACTGAACTCATTATCTTTTCCTTCAAACCTCTCCTTTTCTTAACTTTCTTATTATTATTATTGAGGGTACCACCATCCTCCCAATCACCAGACTCACTAAGAATCATCCTTGCTTCCTAATTCTCTCTACTCACCTCACCTCCACCTACTCCCCATCCAATCTTTTGATACGCCTGTTGACTTTACTTTCATATAAAAGATAAAATCTCATATATGTCCCCCTTTCTCCTCTTACACTGCCATGACACTGATTCAGGCCTAATACCTTATATCTGCATTATTGCAATGGTTCATGATTAGCCTTCTTGCCTTAAATATTTCCTTTCTATTGAACTTCACTCAGAAGTCAAAGTGATCTTTGGCATTTAAAGTCCTTCATATCTTGACCTTCTCCTACCAAGCCAATCTTATAACAGCTTACTCCATCTTCCTCCTCCATAACATGCATTCAGTGACACTAGCCTCCTTCTGTTCTTCAAACAATATCTTTCATCTCCTGACTCTGGGCATTTTCATTGGTTTTCCCCCATGCCTAGAATGTTCCCCCCTTCTCATTTCTGCTTCCTAGGTTCCCTGGATGCCTTAAAAATCACTTCTACAAGAAACTTTGACCTATTACCTTTAAAGACAATCTTTTCTCAATTATTTCCATTTTACACTATATATGTCTTTTCTGTTAAATAATTTTTTATATGTTGCCTCTCCATGAAAACATGAGCTCTGTCTTTTGCCTTGTTTTGAATCCCCTCCATTGAACACATTGCCATATACCCAGAAAATGCTCAGTAAATTTGTTGACTTAACTTGACTCTATCCATTGAAATTTTATACATCCTTGAAGGTTCAACTCAAGACAAACTTTCTTTATAATCTTTCCAAAATGTTCTTCCCAAACCATTCAAAGAACATGACTTCCCTTTCTTCAGAACACCTCTTGTATTTTGTAACTTTTTATGGTTGCATGCTTATTTGATAATCCAAGTTATTTGTATAATTGTATTATTTTGACTGATTAAAACAAAAGTGCTTTGAGATCAGACACTTCTCATTCATCTTTTTATATCCACAAAAGTACATCATCTTCCTATAAATAGGTGTTCAATAAATAAAATAAATGAACGAGTCCTTAGAATGAAATAACTTTGTTACATTCTTTTTTCCC